>NC_037681.1:95150927-95217043 GCF_003255815.1 Theropithecus gelada
TTTTTTTTTTTTTTTTTTTTTTTTTGAGACTGAGTCTCCCTCTGTCACCCAGACTGGAGTGCAGTGGTGCCATCTCCACTCACTGCAACCTCCACCTCCCGGATTCAGGCAATTCTCCTGCCTCAGCCTACTGAGTAGCTGAGATGACAGACGCCTCCCACCACGCCCAGCTAATTTTTGTATTTTTAGTAGAGAGGGGTTTCACCATATTGGCCAGGCTGGTCTCAAACTCCTGACCTTGTGATCCACCCGTCTCGGCCTCCCAGAGTGCTGGGATTACAGGCATGAGCCATCGTGCCAGCCACTAAAATCTACTTCTGAAATGTCTCTTGACAGAAGCCCCTCATTTCCATTCCTGGTCTCACTGCCACTCCTTTAGATCAAGACTCCTTGTATCTGGCCTGAACTAAACATTACATCCATAGCCTCATCTTCCCTCAGCAGTATTTCTTTTTCTTTTTCTTTTCTTTTTTCTTTTTTTTTTTTTTTGAGACGGAGTTTCGCTCTTCTTGTCCAGGCTGGAGTGCAGTGATGCAATCTTGGCTCACCGCAACCTCCGCCTCCCGGGTTCAAGCAATTCTCCTGCCTCAGCCTTCCGAGTAGCTGGGATTACAGGCATGCGCCACCATGCCTGGATAATTCTGTATTTTTGTAGAGACTGCGTTTCTCCATGTTGGTCATGCTGATCTCAAACTCCAGACCTCAGGTGATCCACCTGCCTTGACTTCCCAAAGTGCTGGGATTACAGGCTTGAGCCACCGCGCCCGGCCACTGCGCCCGGCTGTCTCAACACTATTTCATTTGATGGTTTCATTCCCCAGATCAAGTCCACTGCTATCACTGACAAGATAAAGTCCATACTCACGGCCAGGCGCGGTGGCTCACACCTGTAATCCCAGCACTTTGGGAGGTTGGTGCAGGCAGATCATGAGGTCAGGAGACGGAGACCATCCTGGCCAACATGGTGAAACACCGTCTCTACTAAAATACAAAAAATTAGCCGAGTGTGGTGGTGGGTGCCTGTAGTTCCAGCTACTCGGGAGGCTGAGACAAGAGAATCGCTTGAACCCAGGAGACAGAGGTTGCAGTGAGTTGAGATTGTGCCATTGCACTCCAGCCTGGCGACAGGGTGAGAATGTGTCTCAAAAAAAAAACAAAAAAAATTTACACTCACTGTGTCACACATGTTTCTTCACACACGGTTCCTGGCTATGTCTCTACTGGAATAGCCTCCTCACCAATCTCTTTGTTTACTCAGCACACACTTACAGATTACCACCTATGTACTGGACACTGTTGTAGGTACTGGGAGATAGCAGTAAACCAAACAGACAAAAATCTTTGTATTCAACAAATTAGGAGCATCTAATGAGGGCAGCCAGTGAACAAATAAATAAGCAACATAGTATGTTAAATATGAGAAGTACAAAGAAAAACCAAGAAGGAGAATAGGGAATGCTAGTGGAGTTGGGAAGTTTCTCCTTCTAAAAGGAGTGGTCAGACCAAATGTGGTGGCTCACGCCTGTAATCCCAGCACTTTGGGAGGCTGAGGCAGGCGGATCACCTGAGGTCAGGAGTTCGAGACCAGTCTGACCAACATGGAGAAACCCCGTCTCTACTAAAAAATACAAAATTAGCTGGGCATGGTGGTGCATGCCTGTAACCCCAGCTACTCTGGAGGCTGAGGCAGGAGAATCACTTGAACCCTGGAGGCGGAGGTTGCAGTGAGCTGAGTTCATACCATTCATTCCAGCCTGGGCAACAAGGGCAAAACTCCACCTCAAAAAAAAAAAAAAGGAGTGGTCAGAGAAGTCCTCTCTCAGAAAGTGACATTTACGTAGAGATCTAAAAAGGATGAAGGGGTGAGCTGTTCACTGGGGAAAGAGCATTCCAGGCAAAGTAAAGTACAAAGCCCTAAGATGGGAGCACAGCTGGTGTGTTGTGGGAACTTCCAAGGACACTACTGTGGCTGGAGGAGAGTGACAAGATAGCAGAAGATTCACAGTGATATTGGGGGACCAGATCATATGTAGGGGCCATGTAGTGAATTCAAAGAGTAGCACAGACTGTGGTTTGGGGACAGGTAGTAGAAGGTCAAGGAAATACCTGTTTGTTTTTTTTGAGACGGAGTCTCGCTCTGTTGCCCAGGCTGGAGTGCAGTGGCACGATCTCGGCTCACCACAACCTCCACCTCCCAGTTTCCAGCAATTCTCCTACCTCAGCCTCCCAAGTAGCTGGGATTACAGATGCGTGCCACCACGCCTGGCTGATTTTTGTATTTTTAGCAGAGACGGGTTTCACCATGTTGGTCAGGTTGGTCTCAAACTCCTGACCTCAAGTGATCCACTCGCCTCAGCCTCCCAAAGTGCTGAGATTACAAGCGTGAGCCACTGCACCCAGCTTTTTTTTTATTTTTATTTTTTATTTTTAATGATGATTACACTGGTTTGAGGAGGAAGAGAGAGGAAATACAGTATATATTTGAGTGGCACATCCTGAGGAGGCTGCCTAACATGGGGCAGAGAGCATGCTTTATTGATTTATTTATTATTTATTTATTTATTTATTTATGTTTATGAGACAGAGTCTCGCTCTCTCACCCAGGCTGGTGTGCAGTGGTGTGATCTTGGCTACTGCAACATCTGCCTCCCAGGTTCAAGCAATTCTCATGCCTAAGCCTCCTGAGTAGCTGGGACTACAGGCGTGTGCCACCCATGCCCGGCTCATTTTTGTATCTTTAGTATAGGTGGGGTTTTGCCATGTTGGCCAGGCTGGTCTAAAACTCTTGACCTCAAGTGATCCACCCGTCTTGGCCTCTCAAAGTGCTGGGATTACAGGCGTGAGCCACCGTGCCCAGCCATATTTATTTATCGAGACAGGGTCTCCCTCTGTTATCCAGGCTTCAGTGCAGTGGCATGATCATAGTTCACTGCAGTCTTGAACTCCTGGGCTCAAACAGTCCTTCGACTTCAGCCTCCCAAGTAGCTGGGACTATAGGCATGCGCCACCACACCTGGCTCATTATTTATGCTTATGTTGCAGTTAGGAAGGTGAAACAAACCCACCAGGAAATTGAATTTAAGTATAGGACTGATGAAGGTGCCTAGCAGTATAAGTGGAGATGCTGTTAAGCCAGGACTGTCTTCAGAGCGAAGCCTTGGATCGAAGATTGTTTAGAAAATTGAGTATACCTCAATCATCTGAAGTCCTGCCTACAGCTTTTTTTTAGCATGCTGGAGTTTCTAAGTTTGTGGCTTCTAAATCAATAAATCCAAAAGATCATTGACTTCTAAGCTTCTCAGTCAGTCCTGCTCTGTTTAGGCCTGATTAGGCAAATAGGAATGTAATCATTCCTGTCTTTGAAGCTTATACTCCCTGAGGAAATGACTCTCATCAGAACCACAGAATGTGTGAGCCAGGTCTTAAAGAGTCTTGCCTTATTTTGTGAATGAGGGAGAGGTCCAAAGAAGTTAAATGACATCTCCAGAATCAAACAGCCAGGAAGTGGCAGAGTGAAAACTTGGACAAGCTGCGCATGATGGTGCACACCTGAAATCCCATCTACTCAGGAGGCACAGGCAGGAGGATCACTTGAGCCTAGGTGTTTCGGTCTAGCCTGGGCAACACAGCAAGACGTTGCCTCAGAAACAAACAAAAAATAGTTGGCCGGGCACAGTGGCTCACGCCTGCAATCCCAGCACTTTGGGAGGCCGAGGCAGGTGGGTCACTTGAGGTCAGGAGTTCAAGACAACCTGGCCAATGTGGTGAAACCCCATCTCTACTAAAAATACAAATGGCATTGTGGCATGTGTCTGTCATCCCAGCTACTTGGGAGGGTGAAGCAGGAGAATCGCTTGAACACGGGAGGTAGAGGTTGCAGTGAGCTGAGATTGTGCCATTGCACTCCAGCCTGGGTGACAGAGCAAGACTCCTGCCTCAAAAGAAAAAATAACCTCAGATGCAAGTGGCTCCACTCCAGCACAATGCCCTTTGCAATTCCATGCTGCCTGGCCAATGAGGAGAGCAGTAGAAAGCAATCAATAACAAGGTTCTAAATTGTGTAACACAGACCACGTGGGTGCAGATTAGTTGGAGGGGGCAGAGATAATTGGAGATGAAAGGGTCTGGGAAGGTTTGAAGGGAGATAGAATTTGAACTGGACCTTGCAGATAAGGCACGATGTGGTGAGAAAGAAGCTCAGAGTTAGGAGGGATTGGAGAGCAGCTGGGGGAAGGCCCCAGGGCTGGAGGGAGCCTGGTGGTGAGAGGGAGGACAGCAGTGAAGCAGGGGAGGATTAAAAGGAGGGCTAGAAAAGTCAGTCTGGGAGCCTTTTGGAAGGCTCTGAATCCTAGGCTGAGGAACTGGGTTCAACGCTGCCTATGGCCTTGGCAGTGGGGGATTATTGGATGTCCCTGAGTAGGGAAGTAATTTCTCAGAGCTTAGCTTTGTGGAGAAACAGATGAGGTTCAGAGGAGCAGCCAGCCAGGAGCTGCTGTACTTGTTTAGGTGTGAGCTAACCTCAGGGTGGGTTATGTGGGGCTGTTCATACTGCAGATATGACAGGGGGCCTAGCTGAAAGAGCAGGTGAGAGAGCTTCATTCCAGGGGCTTCAGTGTGGCTAACTCGGGTTGAGGAGAGAAGATCCTGGATGGTGGAGAAGGCTAGGCTGAATACCATACTCAACCCTTGGGAAGGCAGGAGAGCAGCAAGGGGAGGTGATTCACTACAAAAGCCGGGGGCAGCAGATTTTGTGGTGCTGAGGAGGGAGAGGTCAGAGCCAGTGAGAGTCTTGGGCTGGATGGCTGGTTGGTGGCTGCCATGGTGGAGAGATCAAGCCAGCGAAGCCCTCGCTGTCTCCAGGAACTGCCCCCAACACCAGCCTCCCCTCCCCTCCCCCTCCCAGGACATAGTGGATTTTCTTCGACGGCTTGTGGAGAGTGATCCCCAGGGCCTGCACCGGATCCATGTGGATGGGAGCAGCGGGCGGCTGCAGCTGTGGCACCATGGTGGGGAGTGCAGGGGCTGGGCCCAGGGATCGAGGCTGGTACCCTGGGAGGGCTGACCCTCAGATGCACCCCTGTCTCATGTTCTTTCTTTCCTGTCTGTTTCTCCCTCCTGACAGATTACCTCCTGGGCCACTTGGATGATGAAGGGAAATCAACTCGACAGAGTGACGGGGGCAAGGGGGCTGAGGGACTGGGTACCTACTGTGGTCTCCGCAAGTCCTTCCTGTATCCTCCCCAAGAGTCTGAGCCCTGCCCTCAAAGCCCTTCTGCCTCTGCCACCTTCCCCAGTGTCTCAGACAGCCTGCTTCAGGTGGCCATGCCCCAGAAGCTCCTGGTGACAGAAGAGGTGAGATTCTCAGGAGAGGGCTTTGCCGTCCCCCGGGGTTCTTTCAATCCCCGTATTCCCATCCCTATATTCTCCCCTAATTGGTACCTTTCAAGATCCTTCTGCACTGCCTGCCCCCTTTCATGTTTGCTCTCCATTTCCCTGTTTCTCCCTTTTTCTGTCACCTGCCCTTCGTCCTTCAGGAAGCCAACCGCCTGGCTGAGGAGCTAGTGGCTGAGGAGGAGCGCATGAAACAGAAAGCAGAGAAGAAACGACTTAAGAAGAAGGTGGCTAGAGCATAGCTGGAGGGTGCAGGGGAGCCAAAGGGATTTGGGAGAGGGAAAGAGGAAGCTTTGTGGGAACAGGAGAGAGCTCAAGATGGCCTGCAGTGGACTGTCTTGCCAGGAGGACACAAGGGGCCCGGGGACTGGGGGGTCTCTCACAGGCTGTCTGATGCAGTGGTTCTGGAATCCTACTGTGCTGCCTAGGTAGGAATCTGCCTCCTTACATGAGGCCTCTGGCTGGTGCCTCTCTTGTCTGCTTTTTCACCTGCAAAATGAGGATAATAATGATGCCTGTCTCATAGAGCTGCAAAGATGGAATGAGAAATCTTAGCCCAACAGATAACATACAGTAAGTATTCAAAATACATCATTATTACCATTACTATTGCAGCGTCAAAAGGAACGAAAGCGACAGGAGCGTTTGGAGCAGTACTATGGGGAGCCCAAGGTGAGTATCTACGGCCGGTACTAAGAGCACCAAGTGCCAGGAAGGTGAGGGCCAAGAAAGCAGACAGCTCCAGGTGATCCCAGCTGTGTACCTGTCAACCTTTCTTCCAGGCCAGCGCTATCTCAGATGGGGATGAGAGCCCCCCATCCAGCCCTGGAAACCCAGTTCAGGGACAGTGTGGTGAAGAAGAGGTAAGAACCCCTTTTTTCTCTTCTTGGTCTTTGCTCATTTTCCTCCTCTTCCTCCAGAATGTACTTTATCCCCACCCCGTCCCTAACTTTCCATTTTGTTCACAGGACTCACTGGATCTGTCTAGCACTTTTGTGTCTCTGGCTTTGCGCAAGGTTGGCGATTGGCCCCTCAGTGCCCGCAGAGAGAAGGGACTGAATCAGGAGCCCCAAGGCAGGGGCCTGCCCCTCCAGAAGATGGGTCAAAAGGAAGAGAGCCCTTCAAGAAAGGAGAGGCCCCAGCAGAGTCCAAAGGCACAGGTGAGGTGGCTGAAGAACCTTTTTCAGCTGGACCTGTGGAAGGGGCACAAGGATCTGCTGGGGAGGCACAGGATCTAAGGACTGACGCAGGGTCCAGTGGGAGTTCTCTGGCCCTAGGGTCAAGAGATGTGGAGTCAGGCCGTGTCACTGTCACCATGACCCCGGGTGGTTTCCTCTCTAGGAAGATAGGGCTGATACCATCTTGTAGGGCTGTCATGAGGATTACATGAGTTGGGTAATACTAATTATAGTGTTATCTGTTTAAACAAAGGAGAAGGATTTGGGGAGGCTGAGACCTCAAGGCCTGCTTGACTTTGCACCCTATCCCCAGGCATCTCCGGGACTGCTGGCAGCTGCCTTACAACGGAGCCAGGAACTGGCAAGTGAGATCCTTTCTCTCTCCCTCCTTACCCTACCCTCCCTGGGGTAGCCCCTTCTGAACCTTCTCACCCTCTTTCCTTTCCAGAGTTGGGTACCAGCTTTGCTCAAAATGGTTTCTACCATGAGGCCGTGGTCCTCTTCACCCAGGCCTTGAAGCTCAACCCCCAGGACCACCGGTAGGTGGGGGCTTGGCCAGGGCAGGGCAGTGTTGAGGACTCAGACATTTGGCCACCTTCTGTCTTTATCAGGTTATTTGGAAATCGTTCCTTCTGCCATGAGCGGCTGGGTCAGCCAGTGTGGGCCCTGGCTGATGCCCAAGTGGCCCTTACCCTACGGCCTGGCTGGCCCCGGGGCCTCTTCCGCCTGGGCAAGGCCTTGATGGGACTACAGGTAATAGGTCTGGGACTGGAAACAGGAGAGATTTGGGTGGGATGGAGTGGGGAGAGGGTCTATGTTGACTTTCTAGATAAGCTTCTAGTACCAAAATGTCACAATGGTGTGGTACTAGGAGCAGGGGCCAGTTTTGGAAAAGGTACTTTTAAGCTCCTTGACACCCTGACACCTAATCTTTTCTTTCTGATCCCTCTGGGACCAAAGCGCTTCAGAGAGGCAGCTGCTGTGTTTCAGGAGACTCTGAAAGGTGGGTCCCAGCCTGATGCAGCCCGAGAGCTCCGCTCTTGCCTTCTCCAACTCACACTGGTAAGGGGGCCAGGCCCACTGTCATGCTGAGGCGGGTATCGGGGAGAATTGGCTGGGATTGCAATACCAAACCTCAGGTGGCTAAGGAGGGGGTGGGGAAGGATGGGTGGAATGAGAGGCATGGGCTGTCCTGCTTAGAAGAAGGATCTAGTGCCCTTCTCTCTCCCTTCTCAGCAGGGTCAGCGAAGAGGAATCTGTGTACCACCTCTGTCACCTGGGGCCCTCCAGCCACTTCCCCATGCTGAGCTGGGAGCCTCAGGCCTACCTTCCCTCAGGTGCCCTCGAAGCAGTGCTCCGAGGTCCCCTGGCCTGTGTCCACTCTTGCATTATCCTCCGTGTCACCGAAGCCACCCCAGCCAGCCTCTCTCCCAGACTCAGAGTAGAAGGCCCCATCCTCTCCAGCCCCAGGATTCCTCAAAGGGCTGGGACATCCTGGGACTTGGGCTCCAGCATCTACCTCAGGCCAGATGAGGGGGCACCAGTCCCTGTATACATCCCATGGCGGGGGACATAGTGTGGTGACACTTCACTGCATATTTTGAGACCTTATTCTCTAGATCCATAGTTAATGATGTCCCTAGCAGTCATTCCTCTTGCCATGGGGAAGTTTCTGATGAGAGAAAGGAGCCCCACATCCATTGAAACATCCTTTGGTTCTCAAGCAGAAGGCTTCTTCTGGGGGCAGTAAGGAAAAATAAAACCCAACAAGGCTCAAGAAGGGAACTATAGGAAAGTTCAGGTTTTTAGGCTATAACAGAGACAGTGAGAAAGCATCTGGGCCTTGCTCTTCCTCTTGGTCCTGGGGGCCTTATTGACCAACTGGAGCTTGGTGTGCAGGAACAGGGTCACAATGCTGAGGGGTCTTGAGTCCCACCTTTCAGCTTAATAGATGCTCACCTCTTCCTAGCCCCAGCTCATGCCCTGTTTTTCTAGCCACAGCCCCCAGATTGCCCACAGCTCCTCATGCCATTTCCTGTCCAGATAGCTGTGTATGACTCTGACCTCTCTTGTTCAGTGGTCTGGTGCTCACCTCCTCTCACTGCTAGAATATTCACCAAGGGTTGCATTTGGGAAGTCTCTTACCAGCTCCTGCTTAGAGCTCGTAGGGCCATACATGTCCACACTCCCGACTGGTGGCTCTCCTGCTGAATGGGGCCTCAGCAGGTGCCCAGGCTGCTACAACCTTGGCCACTCTATTTCTCTACCCCACCATTGGGCATTGTAATTAGCCTTTCCCCATGTTAATTTATTCAGTTTTTCCAAGGGTCAACTGAATTCACCACTTCCTGTGTAAGAATCATGATCTCCTTTTAATTTCACCACTAAGATCCTGGCAGCTTCCCCTAGCTGGTTCCTCCGTAGTCCTACTGGGACTGTCAGCTCATTTAAATGTGGGTCTGCAGGAGGCTTTAGCTCTCCCCCAAGCCCCTTGCCTTTCACAGAGGAACCATTCATCAGGATAAATGATTATTGCTGCCCTATGGGTCTTGCTCAATACTGTTCATACCTGGAGAGAGGAGGTATTGAAACATCTCCTTTATGTGTGACTTTCGCAAATTTTAAAAAATTGTTTATAGTTTAGGCCCCTTAAATACTGTGTAGCAGGATGAAGTCTACCATTACCAACTGAGTCACCTTGGACGGGTCTGTCAACATCTAAGCCTCAGTTCCCTCGTCTATAAAAATGAGGGTAGTCCCTACCTCATAAGAGATATTGTGAGGATGGAAAGCGAAAGTGTGAGAAAATACCTCCCAAGTGCCTGGTACCTAGTGGGTGCTAAATAAACCAGTTTTTGTCTGCAACTGTCCTACATAGTCATGCTTCCCACAGTAGGAAGAGAGGAGTATGGGTGAATTGGTACTGAAATTCGCAAAATCTATAGTTCTGGGACTGTGATTCTCAAAGTGTGGTTTCTAAGCTAGCAGCATCAGCATCATCCAGGAACTTATTAGAAATGCAATTTCTCAGGCTGGGCACGGTGGCTCACGTCTGTAATCCCAGCAGGGGAGATTACAGGGAGATTACTTGGGAGGCCAAGATGGGTGGATCAGGTCAGGAGTTTGAGACCAGCCTGACCAACATGGAGAAATGCCTCCTCTACTAAAAATACAAAATTAACCAGGCGTGGTGTCACGTGCCTGTAATCCCAGCTACTCGGGAGGCTGAGGCAGGAGAACCACTTGAACCCGGGAGGCGGAGGTTGCGGTGAGCCAAGATCGCGCCATTGCACTCCAGCCTGGGTAACGAGCAAAACTCCTCTCAAAAAAAAAAGAAAGAAATGCAATTTTTCAGGCCCCATCCTAGACCTTCTATGTCAGAAACCATGGGAGCAGAGCCCAGCAATTTGTGTTTCAATAAACCTACCAAGTGATCCTGATACACACTATTCGAGGGCTTAGCTAAGCAGACTTTGATCCAGAGGCCATTTTGGTGGGACAGGTTTGAGTTTTGTTGTCCAAGGCTTGAGTGTAAGAGGTGGCAGTGCTAGCTGGGCGAGAATTTGGGAAACCTTAACGGGGAGAGAGGTTATGACTCAAAGCCAGTTAACTTGACTGGACCCTACCTTCCTAACTAGAAGGATTTGCCGTGAGAGTTCTTTGCTCACCCCTGGTTGGGGAGCAGGATGGGCATAGGTGGTTGTGTTTGTTCAAGGGGTGATTACATTATAGTGGTTCCATAAGAGGTCTGCTCATCTGGCTTTCCGTTTTTGAGCAGGGACCTGCACGCTTTTGGGACTTCTGTGGGGCTCCTGGCCTCTCAAACAATGGCCGCCCACCACTACTCAATGGTATTTTTGCCTTCCAGCTGAACTGGCTCCTTGTTCTAGCTTCTCAAGTAAATGTTCCCTCCCCAGTACCTTAGCCTGTCCTGGACTTCTAGGTTTTCCAAGAGTCATGTGACTCCTGACACTTTGCCCCACTTTCACCCTCCTAATTAATAGGGGTCTGACCCAATAGCCTGAGTTCTGAGTTCCCAGGACTGGAAAGTTGGGTGACCAACCATCCTGGTTTTCCTGGAACTGAGGGATGTCCTGGAATGAGGGACTTTCCGTGCCAAAACTTGGAAAATGCTGGGCAGATGGAAAAGAGTTGATCACTCTACTGGAAATGTTCCAGAGAGGCATTATTTAGAAGGTATGAAGGGAGTACTGAGGGGGCAATGCAGTTGCAAAGAGGTTTTTTTTGCATATGCATAATGGCTGACAGATTCTTAGCTCTACACCAGTGGTCACTGTCTGTTTCCATGTTGCCATTTTTCTTCCAGTTGCCGACATTTGCTAGGTTGTCATTGACTCATGCAATCCTTAATCCCTGGGGCAATCGCAGATTCCTCTTCTGTGACCACCTCCCAGCCCCACCTCAAGTCTGGCCCTGAGTTCTCTGTTGTTACCTTCTGCAGTGGCCAGAGATATACTCCCTTCCTCAGGTCTCTATCAGTCTCTGATCCACCCTGCGCCCACAGCCAGATTGGCCTACCCTAAACAATGGTCTCATGTCTCTCTCTAAAACCTCCAGGGACCATGCTCTAAAGTACAATGCCTAAGTTCCTACCTGTGGCCCTTTCTCCTCCCCTCTCTCTGTAAATCCTTTGCTTCTTTCCTTTAGGATCAGTCACCTTTATAGAGACCAAGAGCATGGGCTCCTGAATCAGACAAGCAAACAACTCAGTTCCTGTGCTACCACTTGCAAACTGTCACGTGGCCAAGTTTCCTCAGGGTTCTGTGATTCAGTCTCCTTATCCTTAAAATGGGAAGAAAATTCTCTGTCCGGTTGGGTTATTTTAAGGATTAATACCTGCAAAGCACTTGGAACTGCTTAATAAATGGTAGTTAATTGTCTGAAAATGCCAGGTTCCCTTCTACCTTCCAGCCTTGTTCACTCCCCAAGGCATATCCTTTCTTGGGCCCTCCACCTGCAACTAAGGCCCTAGCTGACCCCCCTTGAACCCATGGAGCTTCCTTGAAAGTGGGGTTGTCACACTTAGGCAGAGGCAGGAGAAAGTCTGAAGAGAGCTGGAGGACTGACAGGAGAGAAGGGAAGCAGGAAAGACACCTGAGCTTGGTCTGGGACCATTGGGGAGGGGAAGGCTTGCAACTACTGAGCGTTCCCCCTCCTCTCCCCTCATACTGCAGGAGGGTGATTATCACCAGTGGAATAAATGAATGTTAGAAATGTCCACTGGCTGAGTTAGGCTGGAATCCCTACCAGGCAAGGCCACTACTCCAAGCTTCACCCCAGCGGGCCAGGCCTTTCTGCCCTCTGGCTGCTGGCACCATCGTAGTGGGAACATTTCCAGCCCAGGGGCCTGGCAGAGGGCTTCCAAGTAGGGGTGTGGCCTCTCTGGGCACCCATCTCTTTGCCTGTGTCCCAGCGGAGGGTTCTTTTGGCAGGATGGGGAAAGGGTCAGGCACCCATTAACAAATGACCTATGGGTAGGGAAGCAATGTCATCACCCTGGGGCCAACCTAGGGATTAGAATCAAGGTCTCCCAGGCACAGAGTAGGTGGGCCAAGACCCCACTGTCTTTCACTTAGGCCCGGTGACTTCCCCTTGGTAGACTGGTAAGCATCAGCCCTGATGGCTGGCTGGATGCTGGGTCCAAAACTTGACCTTAGGGTTCTTACTTTGTAAAAATGGCGTAATTATTACCTACCTTAAGGGTTGCTATAAGGGCTAAAGGAAACATTGCATTGAAAGCCCTGGCACAGTGCCAAGTGCAGACTCCATAGCACTTTACAGATTTTACTGTTCTTTGCTCATGACGGGAGTCTGAATAGAGGCATGGTGCGGCAGAGTCTCGACTTTATTCTAAAATATTGGGAAAGGTAGCCTGGACAACATAGCGGGACCTCCTCTCTAAAAAAAAAGTTTTTAAAATTAGCCTGAGGTGGGGCTGCACGTCTGTAATCCCAGCTAGTCAGGAGATTGAAGCAGGAGGATTGCTTGAGCCAAGGAGGTCGAGGCTGCAGTGAGTGGTGATCGCTCCACGGCACTCCAGCCTGGGCGACAGAGCGAGGCCCTGTCTCAAACAACAAAACAAACTTACAAAAAAAAAAAAAAAACCGGGAAAGGTGAGCGTCTGGACTGTGGGCCGGAAGAGGCCCAAGTGGACCTCCTTCCTCCACCCTGGAACTCGGGCAGGAGGCAGAGCACGAGGTGAGGAGTCCCGGACCCCAGAGCCCAGGGTTGGCGGCGGCTTTGTCTTCAATCGTCCACCTGTATCTCCTCGTCTGACTGGTGGGGCCGGGAGTCAGGGCCGGCGGGTCCGAGGCGGAGGCTGGGATGTGGAGCGCCGTCGGGCAGTGCTAAGCTGCACAGGACTTCGGGGGACAGCGCACGTAGCGAGGCGACGTCGGCGCGCATCTCCTCCACGTCGCGCTTGAGCTTGGCTCGTCGGTTCTGGAACCAAGTGACCACTTGCGCGTTGGCCAGGCCTAGTCGCGTAGCTAGCCCGTCTCGCTCGGACGGCGCCAGGTACTTCTGGAAGACGAAGCGCCGCTCCAGCTCCAGCACCTGTTGCGCGGTGAACGCCGTGCGTGACTTGCGCCGTTTGCGGCCGGCAGGGCCAGGGCCCAGCGCGTTCGCGGCTGCCCGCCCTACGGGGATAGGGAGGGGGTCAGTTTCCAGCCTCCGGGAATCAGGCTGCGGCCTGGAAAGAAAAATTGGGGGTGGGGTTGGGCCGGTGGCGGTGGGGAAAGTAGAGGGAGAGCCAGGAAGGCGGATGGGGACCCGAACTGTGATCCCTTACCGGGAGTCAGGCCCAGGTGGGGATAGGGGGCGCAAAGCGGGCTGGCCACAAGGATACGAAAGGCAGCAGGCTGAGGGCGTATTGTAGGGGCAAGGAAGTGAAGGAAGGGAGGGATGATTCAGAGGGGACCGGGTGCAGGGTCAAACCTTCTGGGGTGGAGCCTTTGAGGCTTTTAGGAGCCTCAGGCTGAGCAGGCTATAGGTTGAGGGTGACACCAGAGGCGAGTAAGAGTCAGGGCAGCCGACCCAGCGTGGCGGTGTTAACAGGACTTAGATCATGCCCTTCCATGGATCGGGTCGGGCATTCGGCTTACAGTTCCTTAGTGACACCAGAGCCCGCTCCTCGAGCCCAAAAGGGAAGATAATGAGGTACAGAGAGCGAGGAAAGGCAGAGTGCGCAGTCCCGCGCCCAATGCTGCGCCAAGGACTTTCTGCTCCTTGACTCCTCTCGAGAAGAGAGTGCCTTGGAGCGGAGCTTGGTCACCCGGAGAGACTCGACCCTCTTTCCAGCGCTTTCTGTGCCTCCCTTGCAGGCTCAGTCGTTTACCGCCTGCGGCTCAAGCCTTTTGTCTCTTTCTCTCCTGCCTTTCTCTATCGCGACTGCCCTGCCTACAGGGAACAGAGCAACTGGTAGCTCAGTTGGCGACAGTCTGCCCTTTCCCTGCGGTACTGGCGGCCTTCCGGAGCCGCCGCGGAAACTTGGGACTAACGGAAGAGAGGTGAGAAGTCGCAGGTGCGAGTCCTGGCATGTGGGCTGAGGACAGGGGACGGATTAGGGTGGGTGGCCTGGGGTGGGACAAAGGTTTGAGACGGGGAACCAGGAGGAGAGAGGTGGGGAAAAGGCCAAGTCAGAGTCCGCGACCTTGCCGGCTCTATACCTTCAGAGGGCTGCGGAGCGCGCGCGTCAAGTCCGCGGAAAGTTTTACTAGTCAGCTCCTCCAGCGCGCACAGCGGCGACGTTGGACCCGGACCCGACTCTGGAAGCTGCGGCGCAGAGGGTGCTCGGGGGACCATGCCCGGGGCTAGGATGTCTGCGATGCTTAAGAGTGTCCGGGGTGTTCGGGGCTCGCGTCCCGAGTTCATGGTCGGCCGGGCTGGGGCGGTCCCGCTGCCCGCTGCGCTCGACTCCGCAGCCGCCTGGGCCCCAGCGCTTGGCTCCCGATCCGGGCCCCTAGCCTCGGACCCGCCCCCGGCTCTGGGCCCGAGTCCCGTGTGCCCCTCCTCCTGCGTCCCCACCTCTCCACCCTAGGCCCTGGTGGGTTTGGAGCTCCTAGATGTCCGGGGAGGGTAATTCTGCAGGCTGGGGCAGGCGCGGAGAGCAGAAGCCGACCAAACTACCCTTCAGAGCAGGGCCGCGGGGCTGCTCCGCGCTGCGGGGTGCTGCACTGTGCACCGTCAGGCCGGGCCATACCTCCAGACGCTGTATGCCGCCGACTCCCCGCCTAGCAGCCGCTCTGGCTCATAAACTCGTAGACGATAAAATTGCCTTCTCTGGCCCCAGCGGCTGGGGATTTGCAAAGTTCTAAGGAAGGCTATCAGGGCTGACTGTGCTGGGATATCTGATCCCAGCTAGGACCTCAGTCTCCTAACCTGGCTCCCTCTTCCCCACCCCACCCCTGAGAAACGTTGTTTAAAAGGTCCTGGCGGCTGGAAGTGATTAGTGCTGCGTGGGTCGGGGGCGCAACACTTGAGAGGACCTGGCCTGGCAGAGCGACTGCAACTGGGAGTAGTGGGGATGCCACGAAGAAGCAAGCACAGGTGAACGGATTCTAGGCTGCCCCACCTGACGAGGTCAGAACACACAGAGAAGCTGCCAGGAGACCCGGGCCGCAGGAGAGAAGACCCAGGGAACTCCAAACTGGTGCAACTGCCCAGGAGGGGTCTTTGTCAGTGAGGACTGGCAAAATCAGTCGATTTTGTCTGTCTTTGTCTTCTTCTTCTTAAGCTCCCATAGTTCAGGTATGTATGGTTTCCCCAGCCTGCGGAGGCTCAGAAACTGCCAAGGGGAGCAAGGTGCCCTGGCCAGAGAGGAGTCACTCCCCATAGAAGAGAGACTTGAAGGGCAGACTTTACGAACCCAACTGGATTTTGGGACAGGCATCCTGACAACCCAGGTGCTAACTGTGAGGCCTGGTGTATTCATTCCTCTTTAATCTGGGTTTTATCTGCCACACTTATACTGGTTCTGGGCTCATACCTGGGTAAGCACCTGCAGCCCTCCTTTGTAGGAAGAAGGCAGCTCAGGGACAGCGGTGCCTCAGCAGGGGAGACCCAGCAAGGTATGGGTTTTGTTCCTACATTCCACCCCAAACAGTTGGAGGATTGACAGCCCAGAGGCGGGGAAGCCCTGCCACTTCTGAGGAGCTTGCAGCTTTGCTGCCCAGGGAAGTTAGAAACTGATGTGCTTCTAGCTTTTTAAAACAGTGCCACGAAGAACCAGGCCAGTCCCTCCTGGACTGTCCATTATGTCACTTTCCTTGTAGACTGCTGCGTCTCCCACCATCTGTGCAGTGTCCACCTGTCTATTCCCTGGGGCAACTGCAGCATGCAATTGGGGTTCCCTAAACAGGGCTTAGGAGATCCAAGGCACCTGGGCCAAAGACTCTTTGACAAAGATGGGAAGGCACCTTCATAGGGTCTTCTTGGTAAAGGGCTCACTCCAACAACCCCCCTCCCCCACCCACAACATTCACACAATGCCCTTCTGGAAAGCTGAGCAACACACTTAAAGCCTGATAGGCCACTGCTGGATCAAAGAGCAGAGCCAGGCCATGGTGGAAAGCTGAGCTGCCTCAGGACCTTGTTAAATGGTTATTAATGGTGAGGGGCAGAGGAGGTCCTGGAGAGATCTTCGGGCTACAGGCCTCAGCCCTGGAAACCATCCCAGTGGTTTCACTTAATGTGCAATAAAGCAGCTCTCTGGAGGCAGCAGGAAGTGCCCCACTGCATCCCAGGCATGTCACCAAGCAGACGCTGCAATCTTCACTCATACATCCTCTATGTGGCTTTTGTGTCTGTCTCTACCTCTGCTCTCAATTACTTGCGTGTGTCTGTGAGGAGTGCGGAGCTCCTTATGGGCCTGTGCCTTGCAGCCCCTTCCATCTCTCCCGCCTGGTTCTCCCCTCTGCAGCTGGGCTCAGGTACTGGGATTGGACAGCTCCCAAACATGAGTTTGGAGGAGGAGATGGAAGTGGAGACTAGCAAAGGGAGGAGGCCCAGGACAGCAGAGGCCCCTCTAAGGTCATCATAGCGGCCAGGGACTAGTCCAGGGGATCGTGGGGCCACAGAAGGGGACTTTTCCCAGTACTGGAACTCGAGCTGGGGAGAAACCGGATCCACAGAGAGGGGTAGGAGGAGGGTGAGTGATTAATGAGGAAGATTAAGAGATTAAACCTTGTTCTAGGTTGGGGAGGGGACACTTACTCGGCTATCCTATAGGCTACCCCCAACCCCAGCTTGGAAGCGCAGAAAATCCCGGGTGCTCGCCTCTTCCCGCCCACGGGTGGAACCCTCCCTGTTCAAGATCCTTCTCAAGAGATGCAGGGAGGCCAGCCTTCACCACTGGCCCCGCGGGGCGGACTGTTTTCCTTCCCCGTCATCCTCAGGCAATCTCTTGTGTTTCCCACCTTCTCAGATTCCTTTTATTGTCCCTTCAGACATTTCAGGGCCCTGCACTCCCTCCCCTTGTAGAGATCCCCACATTCCAAATTCGGTCTCTTGGGAAGGCACCCCATTCCCACTTAAGGATGCTTTCTCACACCTCCCCTTTCAGATTTCCCATTCTCATCCCCCAGCCCTACCCCCACCTTATCTTGCATACCCCATCGGCGGGTTCCTCCACCCCGGGCCGCCCCTGCTCAACCCAGTTCCCCACTGGTGGCACGGAGTCCTGCTCAATAAACGACCTTTAGTCTCTGATTGCCTGGCCCGGACATTCCACTGAATTCTGTGAATGTGTAGAAGGGTTGGAGTAACCCCTCAGAATAACCCCTTGGGGAGGTGGACAAGGACAATCTCAGAGAAGAGCTTGCCCCCCTCCTCCCCACCCTTAGGGAACATCCGTGAACGGGAGTGAGAGGGAAGTGGGAGTTCAGGGAGGAAAGTCCAGGCAGAGGAGCGTGAGAAGGGGCGTCCGTCCGTCTCGCACACTTCTGGGATTGTTTTCTCTTTCAAAAAGAGCTACTGCGGAGTGAACCGATCCTTATATTTTAGTTTCATGACTTGGGGCGCGGCAGGCCTGTGAGTTGTTTTGCGCCCTGGACGTTGTTTTGCAAAGATCTCTGCGCGCCCACCGCCACCCTCCCGGGTGTGCGGGTGGGGAAGCAGCCAGCGGTGGGAAACTCGGACGCCCTCCCCGACACTTTTCTCCCCCCAACTCCGCAATAATCACTTCTAGGGAAGTCCTTTTTCCCATCAAGCCCTGGGAATGATTGGCCAGGCTGAGAGAGGGACCCGTCCTCCTCTGTGCCAAAGGCTGGAGCAAATCCTGGTGCTGTCGCCTTTGCGTGTGAGTCCTGGAAATGGCGGGGTTGAGGAAGGTGGGCAGAGGCAAGGTTTGGCCCCCCAGGGGAGAACGGACGCCTTGTCCCGAAAGTGCAGCACGGCCGAGAGCGTCCGGGGGTGCAGACAGCGCCCTGGGGTGGTCCTGCCGCCGCCTCTCCTTTGACTCCGGAGCGCCGCGCCGCGTCCGGGCGCGTTCTCAGTTGCTCGAAGCCAGAGAGGACCCTGGGCGTGATTCTCTCTCCCTGGCACAGACGGAGACCCGAGTGACCCCGGGGTCCGGGTGGGAGTGGGGAATGGACCCATAGGCCCGGGACGAGCGGCGCGGAGCCCGCAGCTGGCCAGCTTCAGCCACCTTGGGAGACGCAGTGCAGCTGCCGCTGCTGACAGACTAGACCAAGGCTCGGCCGGGCCCCACCCCAGATCCGGCCAGAGCGCCTTCCGCGCTGCTTGGCCTCAAGGCGTGAGTCACCAAGGGCCTCAAGTCCCGTGACTTGGTTCTCAGGGTCTCCGGCCTCGGGCCCATTAATCTTCAGACCTGGCTTTTTCGACGCCGAGCTGCCGCCCAGCCCCAACGGGAGGGCCTTCCAGGGAGACCAAGTCGGACTGCTCCCCAACTCCCGCAGCTGCTCGGCCCCTGCAAAGCCCCCGGGAGCGTTTCTACTCTCCCTTGAGCCCATGCCACTCCCCTGTCACTCCTAGGAAACTCGTTTTTGCGCAGAAACTCCTGGAGAACAGCCCTGGCCGCCACGTACTTGCCCGGACTGCAAAGCCCACAGAGCTTCAATTCGGAGGAAGAGGAGTGGGGAGCCCTGAGCTGGGGTGTTCCTGGAGGAGGTCGAGGAGGGGGCTAGTGGGGGAGAGGCATTCCCTGGAAACGTTTGGAAGCTTTGGTAATCTTGGAGACCATGTCAGGAAAGAAGCGTACCCATGCCGTCCGCGGTGTGCCCACCCGGGTCCCCATCAGTGCCCCACGCACTCGAGCTCTTCCTCGGCGTCTGCAGCCTCTTCATCCGCGCGGAGAGGCGGAGGTCTCCCGGAAAGCCAGTCCGACTGTGGCACCCCAGAGCGTCCAATGCGAGCTCAGGCCTTTCCCACAAGTCTGGAGTTTTCTTACCCAGTTGAGGCCACCTTTGCTGTACTCACTCCCTACCCTCTCGCCCCATCCTCTGCCACCCTACCTCCATCTTTGATGGCTAGCGCCTTCTGCCCTCAACAGCTTCGCACAACCAATCCCCTAGAAGCTGTGAAGTCAGACCAGCCAGGGTGGGACCTAGGTTTTAACTAGGGTTCTGGCTACACATGCTGTGCCTCCATACAGTTTGTCCCAGATTTGGCAGCAGGCCGGAACTCTGCTTTGGCCTCTGTCTGTTCCTGTCGCAGTTGGGCAAGTTTCTAGCTACCCCACTGAGAGGACCATAGAACAAGGACCCTGGCATGGCATACAGACAAGGAATGTTTGCTCAATTAATGAAGCTGGTGCCTTGCAGCTTCCCTCTTGTTCCTTGAAGTTGCCCTTGCTGTCCTCCACATCAGCTCCCTCTCCTCCTCAGCTACTTATTCCCCATCCTGACTTCTAGTCTTGGTCCCCAAGTACTTGTTGAATTCTGTATGGACAGCCAAGCATCCACTTTTGACAATCCCTGTGGCCCCACCCCATTTGTTTTTTAGACTTCTCCCTCCTTTTTGTCCCCATCCCCCAAGTTATAAAACTATAACACAATTCTTTGGATTTTTCTTTAAAATATCTCACTTGTTCAATCCTGCAGCAGCCACTGTCCAACTCCAGCCTTCTCACCACCGCTGAATTAGGACATCTCCTAAGAGGCCCGCACCCACACTGTATGCTGCAGCATACAAGGACAGCTGAGAGCTCCCCTCGAGGAAGGCTTCCCATCACCAAAAAGAGTGGTGTGGGAGGCCTGGTTTCACACATATAGGGATCCTCTACCCTTCTCCTTTGGCAAGACATTGAGGGCCCATGGCCATAGAGCACAGGTCCTTCTTCACAATGAAACTCAGGATTTTTGAAGAAGGCAGGACACAGCATGAGTGTGAGGCAGGAAGAATAAGGAAGAGAGGTGCTTTTTAAAAGTTTTTATTTCAAAAAATAAAGCTGCAGTTCATTTCACATAAATATCTGGGGAGGGAAGGGGAGTGGGATGGGGTGGGGGCTTGGCCCCTACCTCCTCTTCTCTTTCACACTGTATTGTAAAAGCAAAGGGGATGGCTAAGGAGAGAATGAGGAAGTAGTAGTCAGTGGGGAGTATTATTATATTATCCAAAGGGCCCCTCAGCCCACCCTTCCCCTGCGGACTGTGGGTTGGTTGGGGGGAGTCTGAAGGGGGGTGAAGCCAGGGATGGTGGCCTGGCTTACCTTGCCGAACCAGCGGGAGAGCCATATCTGCTTCATTGTCATGTGATCAGGGAGAACTTCATTGTCAAAAAGGAGCTGCACCTAGGAGGGAGATGGGGGTATAATTTTAGGAACTTTCTGGCAGGTCAAAAACTACCCTGGTCCACCCTAGACTTTGTCCCTCCTTTCTTAGCCCCTTCTCCCCTCCAAGAAACCAACTGTGAGACTACTCACATGCTGAGGGTTTAGCATCAAGCGGTGACACAGGACCCTCCGGAGATGGCGTACCTCAGCTCTAACAGAACATCGGACATACTTGTTCTGGGAGCAGGGAGGGGAGGGAAGAGGGCAAGGTGTGTGAGGGAAGGGCCATGGGAGGTGAGTCTCCTTAGAGAGGCCCTCCCCTCAGCCCTTCTCACCTGCAGGACGCTTTTATTCTTGTCTTTGCCAGAACTGGGGGGAAATAGACACAGGTTAGGGAACCCTATCTTTCCTCCTCTCCCCCACCCAGAGCCATGATATACTCTCTTCAAGGGGATAGGTACTCACTCACTGCTTGGCCTCTCCCCCATACCCTCCCTGGCTCTGGGTCATTGGCACTGTCACCTTCTGCAACCCCTGACCTTCTCCTACCTCAGCCGCTCCAGGCACAGGTTCAGCTGCTCATCATAGCGATAGTAGTGGGCTTTAGAGTGGTCAAAGCTGCTGAAGGGGAGGCCAAGGTTGCTCAGTGCTGGCTCTGAGAAAGATAGGGTAGTGAGGTGGCTGGTGGCACACATTCCATACTCCTCTTTCCCCAGAGAGCAAAACTGGGCAAGAAGAATGCTCTGGGGGCTTTACTCTCCCGCGGCCAAGGACATACCTTCCCCACTGGGCTGGGTGACCCGGTCCAAACCTCGGGACTGGTAGAATTCCCGAATCCGTTTCTCTTCACCTAGAAGAAGGTGAAATATGAGAATAAAGTATTAGCCCCTCCTCACTCTTTGTCCTTCCCTCATCTTTGGCCTTCTGCCTACATGATTCCTACCAAAGCCCCTGTCACCTCAAGCTGCCACTCAGCAATTAGTCCTCAAGAAGCCCCTCAAAGTCAGGTTGGTCACTCACTGTCCTGCAAGCCAGGCACCAGCTTGTACACGATGTCCTGCATGACCCGGTCCAGTTTGAGGTTGAGCAGTGGCTGTGTCTCGTGGATCTTAATGTTGCACATGGGGCAGTACTTGCTAGTTTGGAGGTACTTCACAATACAACTCTTGCAGACTGCAGGAAAAGAAAAGTAGATTCTCAGGCCCTCTGGAAACTGGATTCATGGGCTGGGTGGGGTGCCTGGATTCGTGGGGCAGGCCGCACAGAAGCTGGCAGTCGGCTTGGTGAAGACTAGGGACTGGAAGAACTAGGCAGTCTCCAAGGCACTCACAAGTATGAAGACACTCTGTGATGGTGGTGGCATCCACGAAGTAGCCGGCGCATAGGCAGCAAACAATGTGTTCATTCAAGTCTTTGATCTTCACTCGAACTTCCTCCTGAATATACACCCTCCGTCACCAACCATCCACCCTCAGCCCCCAACCCGTGCGCCTTCCCACTCTGGGGGTCGCCTCCTTCATCACACTCCACAGCCAAGCCCCGTGTCCTGCGCCATCAGCCGGGGATGAGCTCCAGGGGGCTGGCACTCCCCCTCCGCCCAGCAGAGGGCTCCGCGCACAGCGGGGGCTTCCCTCACGTGGACTCGCCTGACCCTCCTTTCCCAGGGGAGACTACACAACGTCGGCGACACAATGCGCAGGCGTCCTAAGCGGAGTTTGGCAACCCGATCGCAATCACGCAGGCGCACTGGGCACTCTGTCTCTGCGCAGGCGCACTGGGCGCCCGGCCAGCCACCGCCCGTCCTTTAGCCCGCCCCAGTTCGCACCGCTGGCCGACCACAGCAGTAACCCTGCCGCCCTTGCACCTCGTTCCGTAGCGGGTCCATCTTGTACACTGACTGGAGCTGGTTCCGAAGCCTCATCGCGATCGCAATCTGGCCCCCCTGAGGAGACGCCATCTTAAAGGCTGATCCCAGCCTGCCACTTCCGGTGCCGCCTGCAGGGCGGGACTTGTCTCCCAGCAACGAGGTTCTAGGTCTTTTCGGATTCGCTCACCCTCTGTAAGGCCCCGCCCACGTTCCTTTCTCCCCGTGTGCTCACCTGAGCCCCACCGGCCCCTCCCCTCCTCAATCCGTAATTAAGGAGTGGTGGGGGGGCATAGGGAAGGGTCCTATCTCTTCAGCCTCCTGTAGAACTCATCATAGTAGACCCTAAGCGACCTCAAGACTAACTTTTGGAGCCTGCGAAAGACTGCCCCCTCCTACCCCCAAAGGCCCGGCAGTCTTGTGCCTGCTACCCGCTCAGGGTCGTCGGTCTTCTGTGACGACTACCCTGCTGAAGAAGCCCCTCCTGGGTCCTCTCCTCGTAATGCCGCCCTGTCGGCGTCCGCGGAGCGGAGCTTCATCCAGATGGCGGGCCTTCTCCCCGCTCCACGGAGGGAGTTTCTCGGGCTTTGCAGAGTCTCGGAGAGGGTGCCGGGGGATGGGGAGGGAGAGACCCCCAGGGACTTGGTAGTGATCTTATCCCCCCATTCTCCCCCTGCTGCCGGGGATGGGGGGGCAGGCCCTGGTTAATGATGATGATTTAATCATCGGCGCCTGCGGAGGCCTGGGACAGACTAATGCAGAGCAGATGCCGAAGGAGGAGGGGAGGACGACTAGGACACTGCCACACACAGACAGGCTTAGGCAGCGAGCGCCTGTAGTAGCATAGGCCCAGCCTCGCACTTGGGGATTACGCGGGATGCTCGAGAGCTCTACACCGCCAGCCCTGGGTACTTAAAAAAGGATAAATTTCCTTTGAGGTATTAACATCAAATGTAACTGGAGATTCGAGAAGGGAGAGATTCCAATGGAGACCTCAAAAAGGCTTTCTGGAGAAAGTGGGACTTTGGGCACAATTTAGACTTGGGGGAGGGGGTGGAAGTGTGCTGAAATAGAAAGGACGTGGAGGGGAATGACCAGAGGACAGGAAGGTTAAGAGGTAGATTTGAGAGTGGTAATAGAAAAAGCAGGGCCTTAAAGAGTTGCAATTTTTAGCCTGAGGGCAATTGGGAGCTAGCGGACTTTTTTGAAGGGAGGAGGTTATCCTGTGAAAGCGACATTTTTGTTCATTTCTCTTCAGAGGGAATTGGAGTGAATATGCAGCAAGAAGTTATGAGATTAGTGATTAATCAACTATACATTACAGCCACTGTTTACCTACTTCCCTGGTCCAAGTCACTATCCTCTGTAGTGGCTTCTTGACTGTTTTCCTTGAGTCCCCCTTCGCGTGTTCTCAACATAACAGCTCAGTGCTATGTTTCTCAGAGCTAGTGATTCTGATAAAATATGAAACACAAAGGACAAAGGACAATTTTTGAGATGTGGATGTGTTTATTATTTTTATGGTGATGTTGGTTTCATGGGTATATACATATGTCAAAACTTATCAAACTGTACACTTCAAATATCTGCAGTTTATATGTCCATTATACCTCAAGAAAGCTATTAAAAATAAAGTTGAAAAATTAGGTTGTTTCTTTTTTACTGTTTAAAACCTGTTGAGAGCTTTCCTTTTTTTTTTTTTTTTTTTTAATTTTTTTTTTTTTTGAGATGGAGTCTCGCTCTGTCGCCCAGGCTGGAGTGCAGTGGCCAGATCTCAGCTCACTGCAAGCTCTGCCTCCCAGGTTTATGCCATCCTCCTGCCTCAGCCTCCCAAGTAGCTGGGACTACAGGCGCCCGCCACCTCGCCCGGCTAGTTTTTTGTATTTTTTAGTAGAGACGGGGTTTCACCATGTTAGCCAGGATGGTCTCGATCTCCTGACCTCGTGATCCGCCCGTCTCGGCCTCCCAAAGTGCTGGGATTACAGGCTTGAGCCACCGCGCCCGGCCAAGAGAGCTTCCCTTTTCAATCAGAATAAAAGTCAAAGTCTTACAGTGGTGTGCAAGGGCCTGCATAGTCTCTTCAGATACACCAGGATATCCTTCCACTGTGTCCCCAACTTGAAATGCTTAGGCATCCAAAATGGCTCCCCCCTTCTTTCAGGTCTTTACTCATGAGGCTTCTGTAATCACTCTAGATGAATAACAACTCACCCACCCTTTCACTTCCTTGCTTTTTTTTTTTTGTTGTTGTTAGCATTTATTAGCATTCTTAGCATTTATTATTATTTAATATACATTTCTAATATATATTATAAATATTTTCTAGTTATTTTCAGAAAATATTTTCTAGAAAACATATTTCCTAGTTTTTCATCTGCCCTTTCCACTAGACTATAAGCTTCTCAGTGGCAGGGATTTTTTTCCTCCTTTGTGTTCACAGATACAGCTCCAGTGCCAGCTGCATAGTTGGTGTTCAATAAAAATTTTCTGGATGAATACATGAATGAATCCAAGTGGTAGTGATGACAGCCTCAATTAGGGTTTTAGCAATGGCAATGGAAAGGAAGGGCTGTATCTGAAACATTTCAAAGGAAAGTATAATAGGAGGAAGTAGCCAGGAACCTGGCTTGGTAGGCCTGGGTAAGAGGGTGAAAGAAGAGCTTTGGAGGGAAGCATGTCCTCCATCCTGCTGGACTTATGTGGCTGCAGGGAAGCAGGGGGAGCTTGTTAGAAGGCTAGAAGAGTGAGTGGTGGGGCTGAAGTGTCAGAACGAACCAGGGATGGAGGTCTCAGAGTTATCTGGCTGGATATGAGAGTTGGGACTTTTGGAATGGGTGGAACTTGAGCAGATGTAGAGATAAAGAAAGTTTAAGGCCTGGCGCAGTGGCTCACGCCTGTAATTCCAGCACTTTGGGAGGCTGAGGTGGGTGTATACTTGAGCCCAGGAGTTGGAGACCAGCCTGGGCAACATGGTGGGACTCCATCTCTACAAAAAGTACAAAAATTAGCCTGGCATGGTGGCGCATACCTGTAGTCTCAGCTACTTGGGAGGCTGAGGTGGGAAGATTGCTCGAGCCTGGGATGTTGAGGCAGCAGTGAACTATGATCGTGCTACTGCACTCCAGCCTGAGCAACAGAGTGAGATCCTGTGTCTTAAAAAAAAAGAAAAAAGAAAGCTTAAGTGTGAGCTCTGAAGAATCCTCACAGTCTTCAGTGGAAAGAGCCAAATCAGTGGAAGAAAAACATAAGCAGTGACTACGAAAGTCCAAAGATGTGGAATAAGATATTACAGAAGCAAAAAGAAGGGACACTTCAAAAAATAATTGATGACCAACAAAGTAAAACATGTCAAGGAAGTCCTGGAGGAGGGATACTGAACACTGCAGCTCTCTGAGAAAGGGTTACTATAATGAAGGCAGCTTGCACTGAGTTAAGAATAAATCATGATGAAATGGAGGCAGTACGCATGAAGTAAAAAGGAAAGGAAAAGCATGATCTCTTTTGAAGACTCAGGCCAAGATTTTGTCCAGATAATAAAGATCTGAGACAGTTGAGGCATAGGAAAGACTAAGTTGATGAGAGCCACGGACACACAGGACATGGTGAGACAGATCCAAAGCAGTGTGTTTGAGGGGGCACTCATTCCAGCACCTTTATCTTCAACATAAACCAGCAGGAACAATCCTTTCCCTGTGAATCAGATTCAAGGAGGCAAGAGAGGACATTTCAAGCCAGGTTGGGATGGTGGCACACACCTGTAACTCTAGATACTCAGGAGGTCAAGGTGGGAGGATTGTTTGAGCCCAGGAGTTTGAGGCCAGTCAGCCAGCCTGGGCATCACAGTGAGATGTCTCTTAAAAAAAGAGAAAGTCCTAGGACTGTGGTCTGAGTGACATAACTGGATACCATCTGTTCTTGAAGTGGGGCACTAAAATATTTTTAAAACTCCCCAGAAGACTTGTATGAACTACTGAGTTTGTGACCATTCTTAAACGATTAGTTGGACAGTCTCTGGGTGGCAGTACCATCTGTGCTGAACTCAAAAGGCAGGGGTGTGTGTACGGGTCTGCATGATGTTGCCTTTTTTTTCATTTGTTGATTCACTCACTGACTCATTCAAGGATTTATTTAGGTTGGCTGGAGACACACTGATTACCCTGCCCCCCTGCCCCCAGACTCACCCTTCAGAGCAGAGAAAGGGACTAGCAAACTCCTAACCTGCACACCAGCCCCCCATTCAGAGATTATATTTCTTTGCTGTCTCCCTAGGTTCCCTGTTCCCATCTGGGGGAATCCAGCCCTTGCTATCAAGGAAGATTTTTTTTTTTTTTTTGAGATGGAGTCTTGCTCTGTCACCCCAGACTGGAATGCAGTAGTGATCTCGGCTCACTGAAACCTCTGCCTCCCGGATTCAAGTGATTCTCAGCCTCCCCAGTAGCTGGGATTACAGGTGCCTGCCACCATGCCCAGCTAATTTTTTTGTATTTTTAGTAGAGACAGGGTTTCACCATGTTGGCCAGGCTGGTCTGTCTTGAACTCCTGACATCAGGTGATCTGCCCCCTCTTGGCCTTCCAAAGTGCTGGGATTACAGGTGTGAGTCACTGCTCCCGGCCTGAAGATTTGGACTAAACAGGTTCATGCTTCCTTGTAGCCCTCTCAACTGCTGAGAAAAGTGCATGGGTTTCTGTAAAGGGATGGGAGGTGATAATGTTGTTTGTCTTCTCCATCAAGATGAAAATACATCTGGTAAATTGGTAGGAGCCCCCATCCTCTTTCAGAACAGGCTGTGAGCAGGGCTGAGGAGGGGCTGGACAAATTGGATAGTAGAGGTGGTGAAGATGGGGGAGGTTGACACTTTTTTTGAGACAGAGTCTTGCTCTGTCACCCAGGCTGGAGTGCAGCGGCACGATCTCGCCTCACTGCAAGCTCCACCTCCTGGGTTCATGCCATTCTCCTGCCTCAGCCTCCCAAGTAGCTGGGACTACAGGCACCTACCACCACGCCCGGCTAATTTTTATATTTTTAGTAGAGACGGGGTTTCACCGTGTTAACCAGGAAGGTCTCAATCTCCTGACCTCGTGATCCCCTCCCCCCCGCCCCCCGCCGCCTCGGCCCCCCAAAGTGCTGGGGTTACAGGCGTGAGCCACTGCGCCCGCCAGGTTGACACTGTTCCCCCTACTGCCCTCTGTCCAATTTATGGTTCACCTCCTCTAGACATAAGGCTTCGGAGAACACTGGAGGGCTGGTAGGGCTGGTGGACAGAGCTCACTCTTCTTTCTCTTCATCTTCCTGCCCAGATGCCCAAATATCATTCCTGGTTCCCAGGGGAGAAAAGACCCCCTCACCCTGCCCCAGGCACCAGGCTGCCGGCCCATCTGCTGGGGAGAAAGGAGGGGGCAGAGTCTTTCCCAGGGGATCCTGAAGAATCAGTTTGAAGATCAGTGCTCCCAGGGAGATCCAGCTACTAGACTTCCAAGGCATTTCGGTTCACACGGGAAACCAGCAGGATGGAGCTGAACAGCGGGGTGGGCTGGGGACGAGGGTAGAGGGCTGGCACAGCAGAGTAAGGTCCTTTGGCTACCACGTGTCAGAGGTAGGCTGAGCTGCTCATTGGTGCCCACCCGCCATCGCCACCGCAGGATGGTAGAAGCGCCCCCCTCTCTGAGCCCAGTCTCACCGGCTCAGAGGCGCCAGGGCCCCCCCGGGGGCCGGGGCGGGCCGGGGAAGGTAATGTAATTCCGGCCCAGCTAACCCGATTACGGCGGCCTGCACCGGGCAGGGCGGCGGCGGGGGCGGGTCTAAGGCTCAGGGGCCCGTCCGGCGGGGGTCCCATCCCCGGGAAGGACGCAGAGTTCACACACTCCCAGCTCCTGGATCCACGGCCAGAGGTCACAGGGTCACCAAGCGGCTTGGGTCTTTCCCCACCTCCCTTCTCTGACAGCTCCAGGCCATTTTCTGATTTTGGGTGGGGTAAAATGTTTATGGGAAACAAGGCGGCCAGGATCCAACCAAGGCCTCAGTGAGGTCCCACGTGTCCCTTGTGGCGAGATTTCGCCCTCCCGCCGTTGAGGAGGAAGAGTGTGAGAACAGACTTCCTAGGCACAGAATGGAAGGGCGGAGTCCTGCACTGGGGACTCCCTGCACTTGGGGTCCGGGGTAGAGCGCCAGCCCCAAGAACCCACCGGCCTGATTTGGCCGGGGTTGAGCCATGGTCCAGTTTACACGGATTTCGGAAAATCGAAATTCTAAGAAACACGGGACATCAATTACCGGTGCGCATGAACAGGGCTGGGGGGGACCTGCAGGAGAGGCCGGAAGGCGCACCACGGTCGCCGGCCCAAAGCGGCCGTTCCCCGCCCTTAGCCCCTGCCGTCCCCTTCCCACACCTGTTCTCTTCCTGGGCCTGCAGCTCACCGGGCGCCGTTCCCCAGCCGCTTCTTACGCAGCCGGGAAACCACAACGAGATTTGGTCTTCGAGGGCACTTAGGCGGGGACCACAACGAATCCAGGAGTTGGCCAGCAGGATCCATCGAGAGGCGAAGAGTGGGGGCTGGGGGAGGAGGCACCTGCGGAGGAAGCCGGTGAGGCGGAGGCAACCCAAAGGCGGAGGCCAGCAAGGATGGAGGCGCGGTGAGCATCTCCGCTGACTCAGCGGCCCATGCTCGGGCCCCTCCCGCGCTGAGCCTGGTTCCTAACACCCTGGCCCCCTGTCCCCCGCCCCGCACATCTCCACCAGCCAGCCTTCCCCCTGCGCTTGGCGCAAACAGGCGTCCCTTCCCCTTTAACTGCTGGGCCCCGCCCCTGCCCTACCCCCAGCCCCCACTACCCACCCGGGCCGATCCGTCAGTCACTGCCCCAGCCGGAGCTGGCCAACCCTCTCCACCCGGGACTTGGGCAGCGGCGCCGGCAGCCCAGCGTCTATTTGCGCTTGAGAGCCAGCAAGAAAGCTCCAGGGGCCCCAGCCGGCCGTGCTCCCCCGGGATGCAAGTCCCTGCGCGGACGCCCGGCAGCGGCTGGCACGGGCGCGGCTGCTCCGGGTGCACAGGGATGCTGCTGTTCTGGGGACCCCGGCGCCCTGCCTTGGCCAGCCCCGCGGGCCCCTGAGGCCACTGTCCGGAGCGCGCCGCCGCCGGGCTTCTGGAGCTGCCTGAGGCATCCTCCCCAACCATCGAACCTCCGGCGGTTCTTCTCGGCCCGGGCCGATGGAGCCGGGGATGCTGGGTCCACACAACCTCCCACACCACGAGCCAATCAGCTTCGGCATCGATCAGATCCTGAGCGGCCCCGAAACCCCTGGGGGCGGCCTAGGTCCGGGTCGCGGGGGCCAGGGTCATGGGGAGAGTGGGGCGTTCTCGGGTGGATACCACGGAGCCTCGGGCTACGGTCCCGCTGGCTCACTGGCCCCGCTGCCCGGCAGCTCCGGAGTGGGCCCGGGCGGCGTGATCCGCGTCCCTGCGCACCGCCCGCTGCCTGTGCCGCCGCCCGCGGCGGGGGCGCCTGCAGTGGCTGGGCCCTCGGGTTTGGGCGGCGCCGGAGGCCTAGCGGGACTCACCTTCCCCTGGATGGACAGCGGCCGCCGCTTTGCCAAGGACCGGCTCACGGGTGAGGTTGTCTGACCCCTCCAGTGTCACGCCCGACTCTGACCCCTCATCTCTTAGCTTTCTGCTCCAACTCAAGGACCCCTTTTACACCTCCCACTAGATCCTCCCAGGGGATCCTCCCCCAACTCGAATCTCTGGGTCCTGCCTCCGAGAGGCGATGGGGAGGGAGCTGCCGTCGGTGCCCGCGCCCTCCTTTGCAGTCCCACTGTCCAGGCGCGGGGAGGGTAGGGTGAAGTTACAGGGGACGCCTCCCTAGCATCCCAGGGGAAGGGCCTTTCTTGGCTATAGGGCTCGGCTGATGCTTAGGATCCGGGTAAGGGCAGGGCGCGGGAGCTCTGCGGCCTGGACAGCGGCGCGGCCTTCTTAGTGGCACCTAGGGCTACCCTGCAAACCCTGCCCTGCTCTTTCTTCCTCCCGGTAGCTGCGCTCTCGCCCTTCTCTGGGACGCGCCGCATAGGCCACCCCTACCAAAACCGGACCCCTCCGAAAAGGAAGAAGCCGCGCACGTCCTTCTCCCGCTCACAGGTGCTGGAGCTGGAGCGGCGCTTCCTGCGCCAGAAGTACCTGGCCTCTGCGGAGAGGGCGGCATTGGCCAAGGCCTTGCGCATGACCGACGCACAGGTCAAAACGTGGTTCCAGAACCGACGCACCAAGTGGCGGTGAGGCGCGGCGCGGGCGAGGGCGGACGGTGTCCCCGGGCCGGGCCTGGTGAGAAGCGAGGCGGCGGGCAACCCCGCTGACCCCGCGTCTCCCTTCCCCAGGCGCCAGACGGCGGAGGAACGCGAGGCCGAGCGGCACCGCGCGGGCCGGCTGCTCCTGCACCTGCAGCAGGACGCGTTGCCACGGCCGCTGCGGCCGCCGCTGCCCCCGGACCCTCTCTGCCTGCACAACTCGTCGCTCTTCGCGCTGCAGAACCTGCAGCCCTGGGCCGAGGACAACAAAGTGGCTTCCGTGTCCGGGCTCGCCTCGGTGGTGTGAGCGACGCCCGTCCGATCGGCGTGGAACGCCGGGCCCGGAGCGGTGGAGCGCGCGGCTGCCTGAGCACATGGTCTGGTGGCAGCCGGGCGCGTGAGGAGCGGCAGGCCTTGAGGCTGTCGTCGAGGGCTCCCCCACCACCGGCCGACTCCCAAGCCAGCGTTGCGCAGATGCACGGTCCGCTCAGAGGCGGCCCTTCCCGCCATTTTTCACTTCACTGCAGTTAAGCCGCCGCTGGAACCTGAGGCGCCGAGAGGGCGGGACCTGCAGGACAGTAGCCAATGAGGTGCGGGGAGGGGGCCGGGCTGGCCAATGGGAGCTGCTTTCCTGAGGGACTCGGAATTCTCCGGCGGGTGGTCGGGAGCTGGGGCTCTGCGGGGCGCTAGCGGCATTGCGCGCGGTGCACGCTGGGTCCGTACCAAAGGTGTGAAGGAAGGAAGACATCTACCACTGCGAAGTCATGGAGGGGGTGCCAGAGCGCGAGAGGCTGGCTGATTGTGACCGGAACCAGAGGGTTGTCCACCCCGGGCATCATCCCTCAACTGTAAAATAATCGCTAAGGATTCCTTCCTGACTTTGAGCCTCACGTTGTCATGTGTGTTCAGCCTGCTGGCAACATCCTCCGGCAACACGCCTGGGCAGGAGGCGAGTAGGATACTTACACACCCAACGAAAGAGAAAATCTAGAAAGAAAATCTGGCTCTGGTGTCACATAGGGACAGAGAAGGGAGAGGAGGAAACAGTGGACAAAGTTAATGGGCCCAGTGGAGTTAGGGTGAAGAGAATTTTGAAAATAATTTGGAAGTGAGAAGCTTAAGAAGAATCAAAGGTAATTCCAAGACTGGAAATGTGCAGCATCAGGAAATCAGTGGTGCTGTGGATGATGAAAGGGAAATTGGGAAGATTGGAGCAAGATTAACTATACAGGCAAAACTAAATGTTATACCTAGAGAAAATAAATCCTGGAGAAGTGCCTTTGAGGGAGATCAACTGACATCCACATAGAGGTGGACCTAGATAGAATGAATGAGAACAGATAGAATCTCTGAGGGAGGGCACTCTGAGGAGAAAAGCCGAGTTCTAAGGACTAAACCTTTCCACCAAATTCGACAACCACGTTTGCAATGTGCAAGATGATGGAGAATACCTAAGTCAATAGTCCAAGGGCAGGCCGGGCATGGTGGCTCACGCCTATAATTCCAGCACTTTGGGCTGACGTGGGAGGATCACGAGGTCAGGAGATCAAGACCATCCTGGCCAACATGGTGAAATCCCCTCTCTACTAAAAATACAAAAATTAGCCGGGCATGGTGGCATGTGCCTGTAGTCCCAGCTACTCGGGCAGCTGAGGCAGGAGAATCGCTTGAACCTGGGAGGTGGAGGTTGCAGTAAGCCGAGATCACACCACTGCACTCCAGCCTGGGTGACAAAGCGAGACTTCATCTAAAAAAGAAATAAATAAATAAATAAATAAATTCGAGGGCAGAAAAGGGGAAGGGAAGGAGGAGAACCTAGGAAGAAAGAAAGGAAAGCATGATGTCTCTGAAGTTGTTAGAAAGACTTCAGCTTGTCGGTGTGTCTGGGCTGCTGGGAAGCTTGTTAATAGAAAGTCTAGTTAGGGGATGGTTGCATTAGCCTTAAGGATTAAAAAGGAATTGGATTTAAGTTGTATGAGGAAGGGAAGAATTTATCTGATTCCTCTAGCACCCCCATCCTTTGTCCCCTGGAGACTGGTGCACTGTGACAGAGGGAAGAGAGGCCAGGCTAGAGACCAACTGTAGTCAGACAACTCATGCCTGTGCTAGTGACAACTATGTTGATCATAGAATGAACGCCTGACTGGAGATGAGAAGAGGCTGCAAACTATAGTTGGAGGAGCTGGCCCTGGTTCTTTACTGTAGTATCATCGCTGATTTATGGATGTTGTATATGGCACTGCAGGACCAAACTAAAAACTGGCACCATAGAAAAATCTTTTATAGACCACAAGGGAGTACAAGAATGGGTTTGGCAAAGTTGAGAGAATGGGGAGCATGTCAGTCCCTCTCCAATCAATAAGAGAAGGCTAAGGAAAGAGTCCTTCCCTATGTAGACTGTGGTTTACCCCATTCTCTCCATTCCCAGCCTACCATGTCTTGGGACTCCCTTTCCAGGGTTTATATTTAACCCTAAACTTTGGGCTTCTAAATCTGTCTGGGTGCTTTGGTGCCACCCTGAGGGAGAATCTAATGTGATGAGATGAACCCAGCTCCATTCCATAGGCAGGCAGGTCACTGCAGGACACAGGGATCTCTGAACTCCTGGACTGAGGATGATTCGCTCCCTGCTGAAGAATCTGCCATTCCTTCCCTTAGCTGGTTCAGGAGGTCTCTGCTCTCACTGGGAGGCAAGTTACTCAGGAAGTATGGAGGGGCCAATTCCACCAGCCTAATAGAGAGAGTCATAATTAGATGATCTGCATCTTCTCTTTCTCTGTCTCTTTTTAGAGACAGGGTCTTGCTCTGTTGCCTGGGCTGGAGTTCAGTGGCATCATCATAACTCACTGTAGCCTTAGACTCCTGAGCTCAAGTAATCCTCCCACCTCAATCTCCGAAGTAGCTGGGACTACAGGTGCACACCACCACACCCAGCTAATCTTTTTAAAATAATTTTTGTAGAGACAGGGTCTCAGTATGTTGCACAGGGTGGTTTCAAACTCTTAGCCTCAAGCACTCCTCCTGCCTAGGTCTCCAAAAGTGCATCTTCTCTTATGATGCAGACTTTTAAACTTCTCACCAGCCCTTCCACAATTCCTTTCTCTTCAGATCATGTTTTTACTAACCACTAAGATCCCTTCTTCTGTCTCTCTAACTCCCCAGCCATAATTTTGGCCCCAGGGAGAGGAATAGGCAGTGTAGGAGGATGTCAGGGAACTCACATCTGTGGTTCAATCTCAGAAACAATGGAAAGGCAGTTGTCTTTGGATATGGTGAAATTGTGGTAGAGCACCCACGGTGGGGGTCTGGCAGGAGCTCTACGACTTCGGTAGCAGCAGTATGAGGAGAGCTGGGCCACATGCTTATGGGTTAGGAGTAGGTAATTTCCAGTCCCGTCTGTGTCTCTGGCCACCTTATTGAAAGGCAAAAATATTGATGGAATAAATAAAAGGGAAGAGGCAGATAGTAGAAAAAAAGAAAAGGGGACTGAGAAAGAGTAAGGGTGGTGAGAGTATTAAAAGTAAAGCATTACCTCTAGGTGTTGTCTGGTCTCTACTATACCTCATGGCATTTTCCATAGCCCCTTGTGCCCCAAATCCTCAAGGGAAAAGTCCTTTCTGGATCTAAAGAATCTTTTGAATGGCCACCTGGACCCTGATTTCAAAGTGGCTTACCAATATTTGTTCTCTTTGCCTTTTGCTCCTTTGATCATCCTCACCCCCACCCTTTCCTCTAACCTTGAGAAAGTATCCTGACACCAGTGCTTTCTGAAGGTCTCTGCGATTCTGCTCAGAGCCAAAGGCTGGTAGGGACAAGGGAAGTTCAATTCGTTGCATGAGTTCTAGGAGCTCTCTCCGAAGTTTATGGGCTTGGCACAATGCTGCCCAATTCAGACCTCGAGCCTGGCACCAAGCCTCATCTGCTCCACCTAGGAGAAGAAAGGGACCAGCTAAACTAAAGTCCTTGAGACCCCTGAAATAACCCAACCCTTAGCCAAAGGTCCTCCTCTTTCTGAGCATAGAGATCTGTCAGCTGGCTGCATAACATTTCCCCTCTTTGGACAATCTGGGATTCTATAAGAGGATGCAGAGCTCACTTTGTATAAAGGCTTCATACACCTGGATCAGAGAACTGTGGTCACCATCTGTGTGTTCCAGGGCCCGACGCAGGGCAGCTTCTTCTGCACTGAGTGGAGGACGGGTAAACCCAGGGGCAGCTGGAGGCAGAAGAGCGGAAGGTAGAATCTGCCATTTGGGAAATGGGAAGGGATAGTAGTAAAGGTGGAATGCTGAAAAGGCCGAAGTGTCCCTTTGGGAACTTTATTCAAAAGACATAGATAACTTCTAGGTGTTATGCACTTTATTAAACATTGAGGATAAACAAATGAAATACAATCTGCCATCAAGGAGCTTCAAGTCTGATGGGAGAGACCAACAGGTAAGCAGACTTGATAAGCATGATAGGTGTTTGTATATGGTACTGTGGAAACAAAGAGGAGGATAACTAATCAAGGCTTTAGGTGGTGAGGATGTGAGTGATGTAACAGAAAAGGATGAGGACCCTTGGGTTAGTATTTGAAATTTGAGTAGGAATTAGCAGAGTGGAGAAGGGGCAGGGAGTATGTTTTAGACTGTGGCAACAGCATAGCACCTAAGTTAATAACATAGCATATTTGGGGAACTGCAAGCCATCTGGGATGAGTGGAGGGAATGAAATGACATGTTGCAGAATGGCAGGAGATAAAGCTGAAGAGGTAGGTATAGGTAAGGTCATGAGACCCTGGAGTACTGAGGAAAGGAACTATCTTCAAGGTAAAGAGTAGCTGTAGAGGAAGAGTTGTGTTTTTTTGTTGTTGTTGTTTGAGACAGGGTCTCACTATCTTGCCCAGGCTAGAGTGAAATGGCGTGATCATGGCCCACTGCAGCCTCAACCTCCCAGGCTTAAATGATCCTCCTACCTCAGTCTCTTCAATAGCTGAGACTATAGGTACATGCCACCACACCCGACTAATTTTTTGTTTTTATAGAGACAGGGTCTCACTATGTTGCCCAGGTTGGTCTCAAACTCCTCACCTCATGTGATCCTCCCATCTCAGCCTCCCAAAGTGCTGAGATTACAGGCACAAGCCACCATGCCTGGCTAAAGAAGAGTTTTTAAGTAAGAGAGTCCATGTGTCTGAAAAAGTTCACATTAGTAGTTAGGAGGTTACTGAGGAAATCCAGCTGAGCAATGAGGAGGACCTACCATTGGCAGATCCTGCCTACCATATTCACTGGAAGTGAATATGGAGAAGGGCAGATGAATATATATTTACTTTTACAAGATAAAAGTGAAATAACCTGGAGAAAGACTGGTCTAGAGTGATGGTAGCAGAGCAGCAGGATAATAGTATTATCTGAATCTGAGACTCTAGAGAGAGGAAAAGATTTTGTGGTGATAGTGGCGAGGGAGTGGTTTAATAGAGCATTCGAGTTCAGTTCTGAGCTGAGGTACTGTTAACTATTCTGGTAGAAATGTCCATCGGGGCTGGGCGCCGAGGCTCAGGGCTGTAATCCCAGCAGTTTGGGAGGCTGAGGTGGGTGGATCACCTGAGGTCAGGACTTTGAGACCAGCCTGGCCAACATGGTGAAATCCCGACTCTACTAAAAATACAAGAATCAGCTGGGTGTGGTGGCGCATGCCTGTAGTCCCAGCTACTTGGGAGGCTGAGGCACGAGAATTGCTTGAACCTGGCAGACAAAGGTTGCAGTGAGCCGAGATCATGCCATTGCACTCCAGCCTGGGTGACAGAGTGAGATTTTGTCTCAAAAAAAAAAAAAAAAAAAAAAAAGAAAGAAAAGGAAAAAAAGAAACGTCCATCAGGAGTTGGGGTATGCTCTCTCTCTGTCTCTCCCTCTCTCCCCCTCTCCCCATCCCTCTCTCCGTCTCTCTCTTTCTCTCTGTCTCTCAGATTCAGAAGAATGGTATTGGGTGAGAGATACAAGGCACAAGGTTTGGAAATGTTAAGGCTAAAGGTCGAACTTCAAACCATGGTTGTGGATAAACTTGCTCAGAGAGTTCAGGGAATAGAAGACAAAAGAGGCAAGAATAGAACCCTGAGGACCAATTTACAATGGATAACAAGAGGACAAAGAGCTCGAGGAAAAGATAAAGGGGATGGCCAGAGATGTAGGATGAAAACCATGAGGAGCAGCATTACAGAGGCCTAGGGAGGAGGCAGTTTCAAGGTGAAGTGGTCAGCAATTTCAAGTATAAAAGAAGGTCATGAATAAGGGCTCAAAAGTATCCACTGGATTAGGTACCTGGGAGGTCACTGGTGAGTTGAAAGCTGTTTCACTGGCATGGTAGACCTGAAGCTGGAGTGCAGTAGGTGAGCAATACACCAGTTAGAATAGGATAGAAATCATGCTGCACAGCTGAAGGGGAGGATAGGGTTGAGGAAGAGGAGTGTGTGAGTTTTAGCAATAACAGATTAGGAGAGATTTAAGCATGCTGGGGGCAAGAACCAGCAGAGAAAAAAGGCTAAAGAGACAAGAGGGAGATAGGTGACTAAGCCTGGTTCTTTAGGCATTGTGAGGGGTGGCAACTGGAGCAGAGAGGAAAGGGCTAGCCTCAGGAGCACCAAAACCCAAGGGGAAGGGCTGAAGTGGCTGCAAGAGCTACAGATTTACAGCAGGGATTTATACCTGTGAGCATGGCAGCCAGGGTGAGCATCTCGTCCACACAGTCAAACTCGCATGAGGCCAGCAGGGCTTTGGCCAGCTCAGGGGCCAGAGGGAATTCTGATAGTATGACGCCCAGATCTGACAGGTCCCCATCATCATCCAGGGCTGCCAGATAGTCTAAATCTTCCAGGGCTTGCATCAATGCTTCTGGAGCTGGTGAGGAAACAGGGCTTACAGGATGTGAAATTTCAGAACTGGGTGGTCAGATGGCAATACTTGGGCAGGAGAGGTACTCACCAGGCTGGTCCAGGAAGTGACACTCCCCTGGCTCTGCAATCTGTCTCCTTTTTAGTAGTAACACCAGGGAGCTCAGATTCTCCTCACACACCCTGGGTTGGGGCAATGGTGGAGCTTCTAGTTCTAAGAAGGACTTAGGATACAGGCAGAGGCAGGATCCTGAGGGGAAAAAGACCTGGGAAAGACCACTGTAGATTTCTCAGGGCTTGCATGTTGGTGACTCTTGGGTTTTTTATTTCAGTGAGGGCAAAGGCTCTTACCTGGTGGGAACCCTCTTGCTCGCAGTCGTCTTGCCTCTGCCTGACACTTGCTGATTGGCCTCAACACTTGGAATTCTGCTCGGATCCTAGGATTGTAAACCTGTTGCCCGTGCCCCAACCAAGGCCAAGACAGATCAGAGTGGGCCATTTCTGTCTTTACTACCCCACCGCCATCTCTCTCTCACTCACACTTCGGAGCTCCAGTCCTGAGTCGATGACATGTTGGATGGAAGGGAGGGAGAAGGAGAAGTCAGCCAGCCAGTGAGTGACCACAACCTTTCGGGCATCCATGTCCTCATATACAGCCTGAACGGCTTGTCCACAGTCTGGGTGAAGGGGCAGTACTCGTGGTGGAAGCCTTTGGAGAGGCAGGGACTCTACCTCCCTGGACAAGGATTCACAGCAGAGGGAAATTTCCTGAGGAGAAGGGTGGGACATTAGGGCAGTTCTCACCTTTTTGGGGTCACAGATCCCTTTGAAAGACTGTTGAAAGTTATGGCCCTTCACTCTGAGAAAATGCAAATACTCATAAAGTTGAAGATTTTATAATTTCAGGGGTTCACTGAATCACAAATCTCTGCATTAAAGGAAATAAAAAAGTGAGTGGTAAACCTCTTTACTCTGAAATCCTCAAGTTTTTCTCTGGGACCCCAGGGGAGAGTAAATACTGCAACTCTACTGTTCCTAACAGGCATTGCTCCCATTCCCATTCCCTAGGACTAGAAGATGATGAGTACCTCCTTTTGCAGGCTTTTTTTTTTTTTTTTTTTTTTTTTTTTTTTTTACCTCCTCACTGGGCAGGTACACTAGCACATCTCCTGGAGCCTCCTTCCGACACAACTCAAGCACTGCTTGGCAGGCAGCTTCCACTCGATCAGGGGGGATGGTGTCCCGGTAGATGGGGGAAGGTCTCTCACCAGCCTCTCTGGGTATATGCACAATAGGAGGATTGCCCCAGAAAGCTCGGAGCTTAGGTTCAAGGGCTGGGTCAGTAACCACAACCACTCTGAGGTCCCCCGGAAGGTTTTCCAGCCTGGCATCTTGCAGTAGCCCCTGGAGTGAATCTGATGCCACCGACCGCTCCTGAGCCTCATCTAGTACCAGCACGCCCCAGACTCCAGTGCCCCGGGTCGAGGCCACCTCCTGCAGAAGCAGCCTGTCCCAGCAGAACCTGTTGACATTGGTAGTGGGCAGAGGAATCAGTGTGGACACTGACCAGCCACACAAGCTCAGGGAAACTTCTCCCCAAGGGACGCAGATTTTGATATTGAAGGTCAGAAAAATATGCTGTGACTTCCTGAGCCTGTGGACCCATAACTGTGACCCCACAACCCCACTGAGAACACTTTGTTCACAAGGTGTACTCCAACTGGGAAGTGACATTTTTCTGATGAGAGTTAGGCTGAATGTCTGAGGCCCTGGCTGGGATTCAAGGGCTTAATTTAGCCATTGTACCACACACAATTTAGAGTGAGTGGGAGTCAGGCGCGGTGGCTCATGCTTTATACTTTGGGAGACCGAGGTGGGCGGATCACTTGAGCCCAGGAGTTTGAGACCAGCCTGGGCAACATGGCAAAAAATATAAAAATTAGCCAGGCGTGGTGGTATGCGCCTGTCATCCCAGTTACTTGGGAGGCTGAGGTGGGAGGATCACTTGAGCCCGGGAGGTTGAGGCTGCAGTGAGTTGTGATTGCACCACTGCACTCCAGCCTGGGTGACAGAGTGAGACCCTGTCTCCAAAATAAATAAAATAAAAAAGAGTGAGTTGGGCTGAGGGAGGGTATGGTGAGATGCCAGAGGAATGGGTTTGTTTCTACGGAGTGAGGGGAATTAGATTTGGGTAAGGCCTGCAGAGGCCCCCACCTGAGCAGGGTGTTGGGCCCTGTGCAGTCCTCCTGGGGGATGCTGTATCCAACTTCATGACCCAGGGTCAGGTCCATCTCATCAGCAACCCGCAGAGCCAGGCTCCGGGCTGCAAGAGGGTAGGGCTGCGTGACAGTAACCTGTCCTTTCTGGAACCCTCTGGCCAGCACAAACTCTGCACACCACTGAGGGATCTGGGATAGAAGTAGGGAAGGACAACCAGTGAGGAAGTTGTAGGACTTCAGTCAGAAGTGCTCAGGAAACTATGGCCACTTTAATCTTTCTATATTTGGGGAGTCCCCTGGTCTTTCACCAGCCTCCTGGGCCAGCCTAACCCATCCCATCTCTCTTTGTTCACCTTCCTCATGACCCCACGAAGTCCAGTACCCCCCGTGCCCAGGGAAAGGCCAATTCCCTAGCTCCTCCCTCTGTACACTCCCAGAATCAGCCTGCCCCTACAACCCCCACCACACCTGGGTGCTCTTGCCAGAACCAGGCTCCCCAGACACCAGCACCACTCCAGTGGGGTTACTCTCCAACTGCTCCAAGAAGGTAAAGCGAGCAGCCCAGATGGGCAAGGTGTGGCGCTGCTCCAGCAGCTCATAGTAGCGGGAAGAGAAGGGAAGCCCATCAAAGGGGTTCACAGCCAGTTCAGATTCCCCAGGACTTGGGCCATACTCTTCTGCCAGCCTGAGAGGCTGAGAGGCCATGGTGGCTCTCTGGCAGGACCTGCAGAAGGCAGAGCAGTCAGTAAGGTCATATTTGGTGACTGACACCATCTTCCCACCTCAGCCCTGATCCTTAACCTCTACCTTCAGTTGATCATGCTCTGGGGCCCACCCTTCCCAGCATTTCCTGCCAGGAAACAGTGCTAGGTATTTTGATAAGGGGCTACTGAGAGTTAGTCGACAGTCCCTATAGTCAGGTAGTAGAAACCTGCCTGATACTAGTACTGTCGGCAGGTAGTAGAAATCTTACTTAGGCAGGGGTCCTCAAGGGCAGTAGAAATTATGTGAGACCTAGTAACCTGTGGGAAAGTCCTGAAGGGAAAAGGATAAAGAATATAGGGGGTGGGGAGAGGAACAGCAGTCCAAGTGATCCTGGATTCAAACCTGCTTGCAGCTCTAGGACGTGTCAGGACGGCAGCCAGCTCCAGACCCACGTAGTCACCACCAACCCTGACCGTGTAAGTACAAAGGTAAATTCCGGCTCTACCTCAGGGCTAGGCTCAAACTTCAAATCCTGAAGCCTGCTTTTGGGGTGGGGCTATTTGCTCCACCTTATTTAACCTAGTCAGGAACCTATGGAAAACAGGCTCCAGCCACCACACTGAGCATGTGTGAATTCTACAGATGATGTGTAATGTGCTTGTGAAAGGCATGCTGGGACTTGTAGTTTTGCAGCAGCTTCGTCCAAAACCTGGGCTGATCACCCAAGCTGGGTCTTCAGTTCAGTTACACTTCCTTAATTTATCACTCATCGCTTGGCATGAGGAGTTGATTTTAGACAGTTGCAGTCTGACTACCCCCTTCAAATGTACAAGAAGACTCTCACCCCCATCCCCCCAAGCCAAGGAATAAGGAACCCACTCAGAGGGCTTTTGAGACCCAGAGAGACAACATACACCTTGAATGAAAACCATGAATTTAATGTGATATTGGGGGAGCCTCATCCTTCCCTTTTACCACCCACCCATCCAGCCTGTTGTGAGTTGGGTGAGGGCTGCCCCCAGTCTCCGTCCTGCGGCTCTGGGTGCCATCCTGTTCCTTTGAGCTCAGTCAGCCTCCTGGGCTCGTCTCTCTGTGAATCTCCTGTGGGACATAGGGAGAGACATTATTCAGGCTTTGCCATAGTAGCTCCATAATTCCATTCTCCAATTTGCCCCAACCTATTCATTACCCTCTAACCCCCTCACCTTCTTGCGTATTCATATAGTGCTTGCTTGCGCTCCTGCAGGCTCTCCTGCCGGGCCCAGGAAGACTTGGCAAATGTTAGGGCTGTTGGCTGAGGGGTCACCGGGCCAGAGCTGGGGAACTGAGGTGATCACAATGTCAGAGGGCTTGCGGAGTCATCATCATTAAACACGCATCGAATGCCTACTTTGCAAGAGAGGCACTATGCTAGGGTCTCAGGATCAAAAAAGAAAGGTCAGGGATAAGGGAGTATGTAGCCTGCCCCCAACTCACCGCAAGACTTGGATCTGACCATTTCCTGGGTCTCACCTTGGGGGCAGAGGCTGTGGGTAGGGACTGAGTTCCCTTGGTGATGTCTTCAGGCATGAAAGCTACGGCTCCCTCAAGCAGATTAGTGATAGTCAAGTCTACACAGCCAGTCTTGGCTGAGGAGAAAAGAGAAGGGAGTCCACTCCTTGCTCACTTTCTTCCTTCACAACCCACTTTTCCTCCCTGTGCCCAATCTCCCGGTGTGGGGCCACCCTTTCCCATACCCAGGTCTCTCTGGATGACACCCAATGGCACATGGGGCAAAACTTCCTTAACTCTCTGAGCCAGAGTTGCCAGTTGCACATCAGGAGAAGGACCAGGGGAGGGAGGGAAAGAAGACTGGGCTGTGGAAAAAGAAAAAAAAAAGAAATTCTGGTAAGTAGAGAACTAGGAGAGGCTAACTAGCACAGGAAAAGGGGAGGAATCACAGTAGGGTGAAAAACAAAAAACTCCAAAGCTGTAATGTATAGAGACCACATACCTGACTGGGGGCGCAATCTGGGGTGTCTTTGTCGCTTCATGTGTTCTGCTTTGTCAGCTGGAGTGAGCCGTGTCCCTGTCTGGCCCAATTCCTTCGCCACCAGCTAGGGAGAATTGGAAGACTGGAAGTGTCAAGATCTCAAGCTTTCCTCCCTCTCCTCCTAAGTAGGGACCCCACCTCCACCCTGCCTGTGCACCCGACCACCTGTTGTACACGGAGCGCAAACTCCTCATTCGCTTCCCCTAGTTGGCGATGAACAGGACGAAGCCACCTGCAAAAAAAAAAACAATCCAGGGCTATGTTGTGGGCACCCAGGGTAGAAGCTGTCACCATTCCCTGCTTTGGTACCTCTTTGCATGGTGAGGGTGGGAAAATAGTAAATACTGTAAATACTTTGTGTTGCTTCTGTGGTAGAACTCTGATATAAAGATCTACAAATGGACAGGGCAGAGGCCACTAATTCCTTGACCTTGAGGTGAGCCTCTCCCCAGCGACCAAAATGTGAGGGCAGTTAATAATACCTTACTTGATACACCGTGAAAGGGACGAAAAGTGACCACAGCAGTTCTGAGACCCAGGAGGCGTCTGACACCGTCTGAGGGGAGGGCATGAAGTGAGGCCTAAGCCAGGGCCAGGGATGGGAAACTTCCCCTCCAAGCCCCAGAGATTCCTTGTTCAACACACACTCACCACAGAGACCAGGGGTCTCTGAACTTGCAGGGTAAGAGGCTGTACCACATCTTGGATAGAAAATGGCCAGGAACTAGAAGAGGAAGGAGAAAGTAGGATGGGAATCCAGCCAGGCTAGTCAGCAGATCATAGGTGCCTTAAAACAGGCAACTGTCAAACTCTACAAGCACACAATTGAAGAAAGAAGGCATTCAGGAGAAAGAACTAAAAGTGGACAGAAAGGAAATGAACTAGAGATGTTGGGGGCTAAGGGCCGAAGAAGGTTGTAAAAACTCAAGGGCCCACAAGCTTGACCACCTACCCAGTTGGCACCCGATACCTGTGCTAAACCCACCTGAAGCGCAGGAGCCCCTCCCGGCCATTGGTGGCCTCTTCCTCAGGGAATAGCAGCAGAGGAGTGGGGGGAAGCCTCGTGGAAGCACAGAATCTCTTGAGTGACTCCACCAACTCCCCCCGCCCATCCATCTCCATGAAGCCCCGAGACCAGCACACAAAGCTGGGGGGACTATTAAGTAGAGGCTGGGAACCAGGAGAAGAGAAAGCAAGAAGAAAAAAATTGAGGAAAATGAAAAAAAATGACATGTGGGGTAGAGGATCGGGGTTAGGGGTAAGGCTCAGTATCCTCCATGGGGAACGCGAGTGGGACAGGGGGGCCTTCAGCTGGGCCCCAGGGAACCGCCCCGTGGCGCTCTCGGCCTCGCTCTCACTCACGGTGCTACAGGTGGTGAGCAAATTGACTATGTTGTGGTCGAAAGGTGTCACGTGGTTGGAAATGAGGACCCTGACACTGTGATCCCGGAGTCCGGAGTCCTCCTGCCGGGCCACGAGCCCCAGCACCGCACACATGGTCCGCACTACGAACCTGGGGACACAGGCGGTGGTGACTGTGTGGCCTCGGGCCAGGCCCAGCTTTGACACTCCCCAAACGCCCACGTCGGAACCTGCGAAGGACGCTGTCTGGCAGCGCGCAGCTGACCAGGAAGACGTGAATCCCGAGAAAGAGGCGCAGGACGAGGAGGCAGAACCCGACCGGCGCGTAGAGCAGCAGCGCGAGCAGCAGGAAGCAGTCACCCGGGAGCCTGGGGGCGAGAGGCGAAGTGGTCGGGCGCCGAAGGCCGAGAGGACGCAGGGGTAGGTCTCTTCCCGCCGGGTCTCTTACCGGTGCGAGTCAAAAAGCCGCTCCGGCCCCGGCCCTGAGGGAAGCTCCATAACTGCTGCTTCAGGAGCGCCCAGCCGTCGCCGCCGCCATCTTCGCGCCCGGCCGCAGGGGCTCCTGGGAAGGCGGAGTCTTTGGGCATCCGCCCGGGGTGACAGGACCCGAAGTCTTGAGGCGCGCCGGAAGGGCTAGCGGTCCCAGCATACCCTGCGGCCCCTTGGGCCGTCTCACAACTCGCGTCCCACGGAGACCACAATTCCCGGCATTCGCGGGACGGGGAGGAGTCGGCCTCCCGGAATCCTGGTCCCGACGTGCACTTCTGGAGGACTTCAGGTACCGGCGTGCCCCGCGTCCTACTGTCCGCCTGCTCGCGTCCTGGGTGCCGCCTCTGAGTAGGGCGGGCGAGGAGGCAGCCGAGGCGGAGCTGATGGCTGCGCCGAGGGCGGGGCGGGGTGCAGGCTGGAGCCTTCGGGCATGGCGGGCTTTGGGGGGCATTCGCTGGGGGAGGAGACCCCGGTTGACCCCTGACCTCCGGGCCCTGCTGACGTCAGGAACTTCTGACTCCCGGGCCCGAGTGACTTATGGGACCCCCAGTCTCTGGGCCCGGTTGTGTGTTGGGGTCCCTGAACCCCGAGCATGTCTGACGTCTGGGACCCCGGGTCCCCGGGCACAACTGACTGCGGTGACCCCAGATACCAGGACCCGGGAGGCCTCAGAGAACTCTGGAAGCCGTTCGCGCGCGTGGCTGGCTGTGGCACTGGGCGCTGGGGGGGCAGTGCTGTTGTTGTTGTGGGGCGGGGGTCGGGGTCCTCCGGCCGTCCTCGCCGCCGTCCCTGGCCCGCCGCCCGCTTCTCCCCGGAGTCAGTACAACTTCATCGCAGATGTGGTGGAGAAGACAGCACCTGCCGTGGTCTATATCGAGATCCTGGACCGGTAATGGGAGTAGACCGGGAGGCACTGAAGCCACGGGCCGGAGGGCGGGCGGGTAGGAGGGGTCAGAGCCTCCTCTTATCCGTGCTTTCCCTCCATTCCAGGCACCCTTTCTTGGGCCGTGAAGTCCCTATCTCGAACGGCTCAGGATTCGTGGTGGCTGCCGATGGGCTCATTGTCACCAACGCCCATGTGGTGGCTGATCGGCGCAGAGTCCGTGTGAGACTGCTTAGCGGCGACACGTATGAGGCCGTGGTCACAGCTGTGGATCCCGTGGCAGACATCGCAACGCTGAGGATTCAGACTAAGGTGGGGGCTGGGGTAGGCCAGGTCTGGTTGGAGCTGCTTGTTTGCTCGCATCTCCAGATGACAGGTCTCTTATACCCATTCTCCCTTAGGAGCCTCTCCCCACGCTGCCTCTGGGACGCTCAGCTGATGTCCGGCAAGGGGAGTTTGTTGTTGCCATGGGAAGTCCCTTTGCACTGCAGAACACGATCACATCCGGCATTGTTAGCTCTGCTCAGCGTCCAGCCAGAGACCTGGGACTCCCCCAAACCAATGTGGAATACATTCAGACGGATGCAGCTATTGATGTGCGTCCTGATAGGAGAGAAATGACACATGATGGGGGAGTGGGGAGAGGCTGTGTGGTACAAGCACCAACTGATATATGGTGGATGAGCCTATATACAGAGCTTAGGCTGCAAAAATGTGGCCACTCATTCATGGGCTGAGAAAGAAGAGAATTTGGAGAAAGTACCTACATCCTGGTATGCCCCCAGACTTAGAATCCTCAGATCTCTTTCATGTTTTCTCCTTGTCCTGCAGTTTGGGAACTCTGGAGGTCCCCTGGTTAACCTGGTGAGTGAGACATCCTTCCTTCCAAGAATCCCAGCCCCAGGTCTGTGTGGGAAGGGTAGGTTTTCCCTAATTCAAGGATGTTTGGTCAAGTTTCTGAGCAGTTCTTTGTTGGCTATCTCTCAACATCCAACTGGATCTCCCCAACACTTGCTGCTACTTTTGTTCGGGTGCCCCCATCCCCTACTATTTGTTTGGGCTAGGGAACTGGGGGATGTATCCCTGCAGGATGGAGAGGTGATTGGAGTGAACACCATGAAGGTCACAGCTGGAATCTCCTTTGCCATCCCTTCTGATCGCCTTCGAGAGTTTCTGCATCGTGGGGAAAAGAAGAGTGAGCCTGGCTTATGGGGAAATACGGGAGGGGCATTCATTGGGACTTCCTGGAGGGTGGTCTATTGGGAGAAGAGGGCAGGGAAGGAAGGATGTAGCTGGGTGGGGCTTATTTGTCCCTCTGTCACAGATTCCTCCTCTGGAATCAGTGGGTCCCAGCGGCGCTACATTGGGGTGATGATGCTGACCCTGAGTCCCAGGTATGAGCTTTAGGGATAGTGACATGTAATGTGACCAGTGTAATCAGAGGTGGGCACCTCTATTGAGCTTTGTTCTCATTTCTGTCTTTATCTAAAATGAACTGTGTCACACTTGAAATAATCACAAGAGCTGTCTCCCTTCATCATCTTGACTTTCTTATCCCACTCCACTTTGTACACCTGTCAGACTGATTTCATCCTGTTACTGCTTTGATTTCAAGCCTTCAATCCATTAACTTGGCATTTAAGGGCATTTTCCATCTATCTGTAAATCAACTTTCTAGACCTGGCTGTAATACCTTCCTATATGAATACTCAGCCAACCTGATTTCCTACTCCCATGTTTTTTATTTATGCTGTTCTTGTTTTATATGGTTAATATCGGACCCATCCTTTTAGGCTCAGCTTAAGTTTTTTCCCCTTAAAGCTTCTTTTAGTACTCTAGAATGACATTAGTGCTATTGATTTAATACTGTTTGTCATTTGGTGCCCTCATGTGGTGTACATCTTTTATGTACATGTTGCACTTTATTGCTAGAAGACAGAAAGTGAGTTGCCGTTGTATTTTGTAGTACCTAGCGCATGTCCTGTCCATCTATTTGCCAATGTGTTGATGAGAGACTTGAGGTGGAACTCAGGATGGGGAGAATGCCTGGGTTTGGCTAATAGGGTGATCTGTGTACTTTCAGCATCCTTGCTGAACTACAGCTTCGAGAACCAAGCTTTCCCGATGTTCAGCATGGTGTACTCATCCATAAAGTCATCCTGGGCTCCCCTGCACACCGGTGAGGGAGAGGCTGCAGTGTGATATGGGGATGGGTGAGGTGTGCATGTGTCCTTGAACTAGGCTTTGTACTCCTTCTTTTCTCTCTGTCCATTTTTCTCTGTAGGGCTGGTCTGCGGCCTGGTGATGTGATTTTGGCCATTGGGGGGCAGATGGTACACAATGCTGAAGATGTTTATGAAGCTGTTCGAACCCAATCCCAGCTGGCAGTGCAGATCCGGCGGGGACGAGAAACACTGACCTTATATGTGACCCCTGAGGTCACAGAATGAATAGATCACCAAGAGTATGAGGCTCCTGCTCTGATTTCCTCCTTGCCTTCCTGGCTGAGGCTCTGAGGGCGACGGGACAGAGGGTTACATGAACCAGTGGGGGCAGGTCCCTCGAACCACCAGCACTGATTCCAGGGCTCTAAAGAATCACAGAAACACTTTTTATATAAAATAAAATTATACCTAGCAACATATTATAGTCAAAAATGAGGTGGGAGGGCTGGATCTTTTCCCCCACCAAAAGGCTAGAGGTAAAGCTGTATCCCCCTAAGGTTAGGGGAGATACTGGAGCTGACCATCCTGACCTCCTATTAAAGAAAATGAGCTGCTGCCATCTTTTGTTGTGGGCAGTTAGTCAGGTGCTGCTCTTTGTGGTGTGGTGGGCTCTGCTCTGTTCTGCTCGGTGCTGGGCCTGGGAGAAAAGATTCCCATGCTTGGCTACAGGTACTGACAGCTGGCCTCTGAAGGAGGGTGAGAACTTCTGCTTGACAGTTCCACATCCATAGTACATGGTCTGATGAGTGCGGTTGCTGACATGGGCTTCTTGGTAAGCTCCTGAGGTAATGGCAGCCTCAGACCCCTGCCATTAGGGGCCAGTGGTGGTTTGCAGAGGGCGATGGCACTTAGATAATCTGGTTGCTGGTCTGGCCAGGGTAGCGTTCAAACCTCCTGTTGGCCTCTTCACTGAAGGCATCACCTGCAGAGTGGACAGGCAATTTGGGAGGCGCCCTGCACAGAGGGAGGAAGACAGACCCACTGTGGAGAAAGATGGGTACAAGTGGAGGGACTGAGAGCTCCAGAGGAGGGTGGGAAGATGCAGAAACAAGTTACAGAAAAGAGAATGAACGTCTTTCCCTCCCATCCCCTAATCTTCCTGGGTTGCTCTTCCCATCAAATACCAATGTGGCAGTTGTGCACCCAGATTCGATGTCCATCATATTTGCAGTTACATTTCATTGCATTGTTAGTAAAGTCACTCTCTGCTACTTCAAAATTTGGGTTGATGACAACCTGTGAGTGAGAAAAAGGCCACTTAACCCAGCAACAATCCTCAAATTCAAAGGTGTCTTTAACGCTTCCCCTAGTCACCCATCTGGAAGCCCCAGACTCCAGGTACCTGGAGAATGTAGTTTCCTGGCTTCACGTCTGTGATATCAATCCACTGACAGTCAATGTCATGCCGGTAGAGATCCCAGCAACCCACAGTGATGCCTTGCTCTCCAAAGTTGGCACACTCATATCTCTTGGAGACATCTGGAGGGATTGGCATATGTCAGTGTAAGGAAAGGCTGTGTGATGGATACCATGTGGTCCACTTCAGGCCCCAACTCACCCTCCTGACACTCAGTGTCTTCGAGACAGAAACTAGCTTTGTGGCCCTCAGCTACCTTGGTGCCATTTGGGGTGAGGATATCATAGTGAGTGAAGATGTCCATGCTGTGGTAATGCCTGTGGGGAGAAGGGAACTTCTGTTTCCTTCTCTGCCCCCAGAAGGTTTGCCCCATCCCCGTGGCCTTGCCTTTCTACTTGACTCCCTACCCTCTCACCCATGGCACTCGTGCCACACCCAGGAGTGGCGCCCAGCCTTGGGCCTGAAGTCAGCTCGTCCCAGGTTGTGGATCTGGGAGGAGAATCGGAGTAGACGCCGGTGACCATAGGGCCAGTTGGCTGAGCGGGCTGAGCTGGCCAGGCAGTTCTCTTCCGCAGCACAGTACAACATATGCAGGGGCCGGTCTTCGATATAGGCGGTTTCCTGCACCAATGCTGAGTGCAGCAGCAGATCCGATGCAGCTGCACCGATAAAGGAAGAGGGTGTTAGAAGTCACTGCTGACTTCACAGAGAGGGGTGCTTCCATCCCTCCCTAGTGTGTGAGACTGTTTTTTTGGTTGTGGTTTTTTTTGGGTTTTTTTTGTTTTTGTTTTTGTTTTTTTTGAGAAAGAGTCTCACTCTGTCGCCCAGGATGGAGTGCAGTGGCGTGATCTTGGCTCACTGCAACCTCTGCCGCCCGGGTTCAAGTGATTCTCCTGCCTCAGCCTCCCAAGTAGCTGGGATTACAGGCGCCTGCCACCGCACCTGGTTAATTTTTGTAGTTTTAGTAGAGACAGGGTTTCACCATGTTGGCCAGGCTGGTCTTGAACTCCTGACCTCGTGATCCATCTGCCTTGGCTTCCTAAAGTGCTGGGATTACAGGTGTGAGCCACCACGCCTGCCTGGTGAAACTGGTTCTTTTATGGGGAACGAGTGCCCCTCCAGATTACAGCCCCCGTTCCCAGCAAAGGGGTGGCCCAGACCCTCCCTTCCCTGGCATGCATCACCCCCTCCTTCACTCACTCTCAGAACAGATGACTCCAGCAGTGAAGCGGGTCCCTGTCCTCTTGCAGGTAGTGTGGGTGCCATGATGGGCACACTGATCCAGGGACAGCTCAGTCCCCGTGCAGCGCACTCCACTCATCACCACCTCTGTTATATTCCCAGAGTCCCAGTACCAGGTCTCCTGGGGATATATGCAGATGTTTCTGTAAGGCCCAGGATCCAGCATCTTGGGCCAAGGGACTCATTCCTCAGCCCTCTGCCCAAAACACAGGCTTTGAGACAACAGCCTCGGCTCCCCTCTCCTTCCCACTCACCTGCAGGCCGTGGTTGGCGTAGCCCAGACCCAGTTGCCTACAGGCCACCATGGCCTCCAGGGTCCCCCAGTCATCCCCACAGATGAGGCCCCAGCGAAGGGGCCCAGGTCCCCCTATTTGCACCTCGACTCGCCCTTCATGTTGGCTGCGGCCCCCACTGAGTCGGATCTGTAGTGACACAGAATGGAAGCGCTGGAGGAAGCTTTGAGGTGAGGTAGTGGGAGTCTGTAACATAGATGTAGCTGAAGCATGACTCAGGCACATAATGGGCTAGCAAGTGATGGGTCAGGTGGGAGCTGCAGGATGGCAGGGGCCAGTCCACGGGCTGGGGGCCATTGGACTGTAGATTGGAGGCCATGCCTGGATAGGATGAAAGAGACCTCAACCAAGGTGGAGAGGATGACTGACCCTGGTCTCCGCCCCAGTGTAAGGTAGGTTGCACCGGACCCCGGCATCCTGGCTATGCGAACAGTCCTCAGCTGTGATGTTCTTGTGGGGGCACTTCCAGAGGGAGAGCTCCTGTCCAGAGCATCGAACTTCACTCAGGTGGATAGCACCCATGCCTAGGACCGGATGGCAAAGATCAGGAAGTTGTAACTAAGCATATACTGTCTGCCCAGGGGACACCTAACCTTCCGAAGGAATGTGCCCCCCCAGGAGCATGTACCTCCTTCCCTCTCCCTCCCACCTCCATGCCGCCTCACCCTGCCCCATGCGAGCGCCACTCAGAGCTTCTCGAGCACTCCCGAAGCCCAGCTCCCGACACACCACGCTGGCTGCATGCAGGTCCCACTTGCGGTCACAGACTGTGCCCCATGTGCTGGCCTTCAGGACTTCTACCCGGCCCTCTCCAGGGTGGGCGCCGCCCTTTAGACGGACACGGGCCTACAGAACAGAGAAGTGCCCAACAGAGGCAAATGGCAACATCTGCACGGAGAGGGCACCTAGGAGATGAGTGAGACTTTGGTGGGAGGGAGTGGGTGGTATCAGGTCTGTGGCCCACCCCCTGGAAGGCTCCTCTCTGTCCTCAAAGGTCAGGGCTGTGCTTAATCAGGGGTTGCCAGGCTAGGGGTTCTCCACCTGGGGTGGGAAAGGTCATAGTCACTGTCTCACACACCTCCCCCTGAGGCTTCGACTGTTGTTGCTTCTTCTGGCCACTGGATGCTGCGTAGAGAGGGCCTGGCACACAGCTCACCACCGCAGGGCCCCCCCCAGGGCACCTGGCGGTGTCATTGGCACGATAGAACTCCAGGGAACAGAGGGAGAGGTGGGCCTCCGTGCCCACGCACGCCACCCCATGCAGACCAAAGGAGTGTTGCTGCCGCTGGGCCAGCAGCCTGGGGGGACAGGAGTGAGGTGCAGTAGGGTAAAACAATGCTCCTGCCTCTTGGCCCCACAACCATCCTCCCACTTCAAGCCTCCACCATGCCCCCCACCCTTTTGTGACCATTTATCCCCTCTTCTTCCCCCTTCTGTGTTTCCCTCCGGAGATACGTGGGGACTGCTGCGTTTCCAGGCTGAGGGAGCCTCAACTACCTAGACAGGAGGGCCCTTGGGGACCTCCTGCAGTAGAACAACCCTAAGGGAAGGATGGCTAGTCTCGACTTGCCTGGAAGAAACTGTTCCAAGTGGTTTCAGGCCGCTGGCCCTAAAGGAGGCTGAGGCTAAGGCCTCAGGGAAGGGGAAACCAGGACTTTCCAGTTGGAAGAAATGGCCAGGAGGGAGTGGCTGACACAGGAAGCCTGAAAAGCCAGGGCGAGCAAGTCCTTCTGTGATGCTGAGACTGGAATAACTGAGTAAGTCAGGATGCAAAGGACTAAGGAAGTCTCCCATCTACATGGCTCCGCAGAGGCCAGAGACTCTGCAGGACAGATTAGGAGGGGCAGATGCAGCAAGAACAGACCAGCAGGTAGATGCAGGAAGAACTGGGACTGGCATATGCAAGAATGAAGATGTATACATGCAGGACAGGTCAACGTCTGAGGGAATAAATGACCAGAGAAAGGAGGTGGATGTGAACAACAAAATGGCAGAGACATCCCAGGACCTGTGCTGTGTAAGTCTTTAAAAAGGCAGTCCATGCTTCTGCAATTTCAACATAACAGTGTCCCAAAGCCAAATGAATAGGATAATGGGACTGAACTATAGATGCTAAAGCTTGGAAATGGTGCCGAGATGTTTGAGAGAATGGGGGGACTTGTTTATCGATACCAATAGAATGAGAGGCTGCAGTGAGGCATGTGCCTGAGTGAAGTACACTCTGCCCAAAACAGTTGGGTCAAGCCCACAGAAAAAGGGAAGAAGATGAGGTCTGGTGTCAGTGGAATGGGTCTGTGAGGCTGATGTGGTCATGCATTATTGCAGTAATGTGCCCTATCACCTGATGTCAGAGGAAGGACGGAGTATGATGACTTGAAGCCACTGGCTAGGAAGACACAGGAGGAGGAAAAGTTTATACACAAAACAGACAAAGGAAGCCTGGAGACTTTACAGAACACCTTTGGAAGCTCAGGATAAATGGATCCTGAAGATCTAGAGATCAGGCACTCTCCCAGAGTCCTGTTTGGCTGAAAGTAAAAAAGAGCCCATCACAGGAAAAAGACATCTATCTTCTAAACATCCTCATCCCCGTTGTCTACAATGAACAAAATAAAAATGGCAGTGTGTACTTTAATGTGGGGGTCAGGGAAGGCTAGAGTGTGGCCATGTTGGGCAAAGGTGACCCTAAGCTAGAAGGGTACTACAAGAACATCCCCAAATTTCTGGGATCCTTTGAAACCACCAGAGAACCTGGGGAATGAGGGCTATGAGGGGACCACTGGGTGAGACTGGAACTTGTTGAGAACAGGAGAGGAGAAAGGGATGAATTATCGATACTTCAGTCCCTGTTGAAGTTATCAGGGAGACTTTTAATGTGCAAACTGCCTTTTGAAGACAAGTTAGATGTAATCACAGGGGTTGGAAGCTTCCCACTTCGAGTTCTAAAGGAGCCCAGGAGGAAGATTAGGGAACTGGGAGCCTAATTGTGGAAAATGAGCCAGAGAGGCAGGGGCTGTCAATCTGTCCACATTCCTGGTAAAGGTTCCAAAGGGGACCCTGAGTTTCACTCCATCTTGAGTAAGCTGGTAGCACTTATTTTCAACAACTAATCAAATAAAACATTTGATTTGGGAACACTGATCCCTTAGGCAAATGTAGCCTCTTACAGGAGAGGCAAGTATGGCGTCTGAAAGAGAAAAGCACCAGGTTGTCTCCTGGAACTCACCAGGGGAAGATAAGTAAGCATGTGGAACGAGGTAGTCAGTGAGTGAAAAAACCAACAAATCCTGGGACGAGCATCATTCCTGAGACCAAGGTAAGGACCAGTCTTGCGTAACACTTTGGTTAAAGCCCTGGAAAGTGATTTCTAAGAGCTGCTGCTGCTCCTCTTCTTGGTCAGCTCTTTCAGCCACACAGGCCTCCTGGACCCCCTCCCTCCCTGGCCACAGCCGGGTAACTCTGTGCTCCCTCTCCTTTCCACCCAACCTGAATTTTATTTACCTCTTGGTTGGCCCCCTGCCCACTCGGGGTTTGGGTTTGACTTTAAGCTTGGTGATTGGTCTGCAAAAAGGAGAAGGAAGTTGGTAGAGGTAGTGGTTACGTACGTGGCACAGGAAAGGTAGAGGGTTATTTTTCTGTTTCTGGGAAAGACCCTTCGTGGGCAGCATAGGGACAGGAAAAGTGAAGGACGGCCAGATTTTCCACATCCACCGTCTGCCGAATACCACTAAACTGCATTTCAGGAACTCATGCTGCTCTCTGGATTCAGCAACAGTAATGGGAAATCTAGCAATGTCAATCGACGTGGCAGAGTTGGGAGGGGGAGGAGGGAAGAAGAAAGGTGGAGAGGGGAGAGAATGGGAATGTGGGTGAACTAAGTGAAGTGATGGAGGGGGCAGGAAGGAGGAGGAATGAAGGTGGCTGAGGTTGGAGTCCAAGCTATTTGGGGGACATGTAAAGATGGCAGGCTTCTCAGCTGCTCCTACATTACTTCCTCCTTGTGTTCCCTAAGATCAAAGCTTGCCCAACCCCATGCCTGCTCCCTTCACCTCCCCACAGGAAAAGCCATTTTCCTCACATCCCTAATCCATCAGTTTGGGTTCTGGGATGGATATGGATAGGCTGCCATCCATCCATCCACCTCCTGGGGCCACAGGGTGAGCAGGAGGTCCCAGGGCTCTTGCCCCATTACCTTCCAAGGGACTTGGGGTGTCGGGCTGAGACCTTGGCCGCTCGCTTCCTCAACTTTCTGTGAGGATAAGACAATAGTAGTCAGGGTCAGTGTAGAACCAAGTGGAAAAGGCTGGTGCAACTAGGACCAGGGGCAAGATTTCTCTTCTAGCAGTCAGAAGGCTTCCTGGTGGCACGACATTATAACAGCAGACAAGACACTCCTGAGACCCGAGCTTTCTTTCTTTCTTTTTTTTTTTTTTGTATTTTTAGTAGAGATGGGGTTTCACTATCTTGGCCAGGCTGGTCTCAAACTCCCTGACCTTGTGATCTGCCCATCTTAGCCTCCGGAAGTGCTGGGATTACAGGTGTGAGTCACTGTGCCTGGCCGAGACCCGAGGTTTCATGGTTGCTTGGCCTCATCAGCACATGACCAGGTGGGTGAGCAGAAATGAAGGCCGTGGACTCAGGATGGTGTCCCCATGCTACCACCCTCAGAAATTAGATAGGGCAGATGGCAAGTAAGGACTCCTGGGTCCAGATGTTAGTGCTAAACCTCAGTGGAGGGCTAAGGGGAGCATTGTTAGGATTGTTAGGATTGCTAGACTGAGCAGGCTAGGAGGGAGAACCAGCCTGAGTCAGGCCTAGGGAGGCTACTGGGTCTTTTTTTCCTGGATGCTCTCTTTGAGAAAGAATTCTGACACTGTCCATGCCTGAGGCTGCTGGGCCAGGACCAAGAACGAAGGCTGAATATCCAAGGGCGTTAACTTGGTTTGACTGGGGAACACAGGCCAGGCTCCTCACAATGACACCGCCCTTCCTGCTGAAGTTCCAATCCCATATGCTGTGGTCATTCACAAACTGAGCTCATCTCCCTAACTTCCAGGGAAATAAATCATTTTTCCTTTTTTTTTTTTTTTGAGACAGGGTCACTCTGTCACCCAGGCTGCAGTGCCATGGTGCAACCATGGCTTACTGCAGCCTTGACCTCCTGGGCTCAAGTGATTCTCCCACCTTAGCCTTCTGAATAGCTGGGACCACAGGCATACACCATCATGACTGGCTAACATTTTTTATTTTTTTTATTTTTCTTGTAGAAGCAGGGTCTCACTATGTTGTCCAGGCTGGTCTCATCTCAAATTTCTGAGCCCAAGCTATCCTCCTGCCTTGGCCTCCCAAATTGCTTGGATAACAGGCATGAACCACTGAGCCCAGCCTTAGTTGTCCTTTCTTTGAACATGTTCCTGCTCTGCTGTTTCTCTTGAGGAGTCATATTTCAACACAGTACAGCTGGCCTTCCATATCCATGGGCTCTGCATCTGTGGATTCAACCTGCATCTGTACTGAACACGTACCAACTTTTTTTCTTGTCATTATTCCCTAAGCAATAAAATATAACAACTACTTATGTAGCATTTACATTATGTTCGGTATTATAAGTAATCTAGAGATGATTTAAAGCATACAGAGGATGTGCACAGGTTATATGTAAATACTATAGCATTTTATATCAGGGACTTCAGCATCTTTGAATTATGGTATCCTTGGGAGGTTCTGGAACCAATCCCCCATGGGTACGGAGGGATGACTGTTTAATGTGTGAAGACACCTTGGGATTTAAATATATGTATATATTTTAAACCATTCAGAAGCTGTTTGATATTTCCTGCCTCTGCTTCTTCCTGAGGATCTACTTAGTTGGTCTCTTTGTCAAAGTGTCCAAAATGTTGGACATTCTTGGCAAAGAATATACAACTTTCAGGTCCCTTTACTGAGACATTACTAGTAGTTAGACTCTTTCATCTTATAAATATGGTGTGAACTTTTTTCTCCAAATGTATTTTTCTTAAACATGTCTAAAATGTGCAAAATGAAATACACTTGGCCTCTTCACCAATCAACCTGGAGAGATCACCTTGATCTCCAGAGTAGTACTCAAACATTTTGGTATTGTCTAGAAATTTAGAAGTACCTCTTCTCTAAATTATTTAAGGACATTATATCATAAGGTCTTTGTATTATTTATATATATACCCCCACACATATATGTAATCTTATTTCATATTTATATAAAAGAGTTTAGACCCTTTTATCTTATAAATATTTTATATATAAAATTATATATAAGTTATGTTAAGGACTTTGTCTTATTGAGGACCAGTGCTGTTATTTGTCTTGATTTAAATTTCTTCACTCACAGATGTGTTTGTTTCCACCTACCATTTGTTCATTCCTTCAACCATAAAACATAAAAACCTATGTATAGGCCAGGGGCAGCGACTTATGCCTGTAATCCCAGCACTTTGGGAGGCTGAGACAGGAGGACTGCTTGAGCCCAGAAATTTGAGACCAGCCTGGGCAACATAGTGAGACCTCGTCTCTACAAAAAATTTAAAAATTAGCCAGATGTGGTGGCTCGAGCCTTTAGTTCCAGCTACTCATGAGGCTGAGATGGGAGGATTGCTTGAGCCCAGGAGGTCGAGGTTGCAGTGAGCCATGATGGTGCCATTGCACTCCGGCCTGGTCAACACAGAGAGACTATATCTCAAAAACAAAGAATCAAACAAACAGAAAAAAACCCAAAACAAAAACCTGTCTATATTTGTATATCCTCTTCTCATTCCTTTCAACTATCTTTCTTCTCTAAGTCTACTGTCCCTAAATGTTTCTAAATTCCATCTTTTACAATTTCTGTCCTGCACACAATTTCTTTTTCTCAACTGAATCCTTTTAAACATTCAAATCACTCCTACATACACACAGACACATATACACACACACACACACACACACCCTCTACTCATCTCTCCTCCCCTTCATAGTAACATTTTTCAGGAGCTGTCCATATTTACCATCTTTATATCCTCTCTTCGCACCGTTTTTTTTTTTTTTTTTTTTTTTTTAGACAAAGTCTCGATCTGTCACTCAGGCTGGAGTGCAGTGGTGTGCAATCTTGGCTTACTGAAACCTCCGCCTCCTGGGCTCAGCAATTCTCTTGCCTTAGCCTCCCAGGTACCTCGGATTACAGGCATGCACCACCACATCCAGCTAATTTTTGTATTTTAGTAGAGATGGAGTTTCACCATGTTGGCCAGGGTGGTCTCAAACGACCTTAGGTGATTCACCTGCCTCGGCCTCCCAAAGTGCTGGGATTACAGGTGTGAGCCACCACGCCCAGCCTCCTCTCACTCATTCTTTAACCCACTTCCTCTGGTTTTCCCTACCTATCACTCTGCAAACTTCTATTTTGTTAAATCCAGCAGACATTTTTCAGTCTTTATCTTACTGACCTCTCTGCAACATCTGACTGTCCTCTCTTTCTTTGGCTGCTATAACACTACAATATCCTGGTTTTATTTCTAATTCTGCTTATTATTATTATTATTAAAATATTTTTAATTTCCGGAGTGGCTCCCCAGGGAGCAGGGCTGACTCCTAGGCAGTGTGCCCAGAGCCGCCTATTCCTAATTCTGGTTGCTCTTTCTTGGTCTTCTCTGCAGGCTCCTCCCCTATCTGGTCATTAAAATTTGTGGAGCTCTTATCTTAGGCATTCTGTTCTCACTTCATATAGGGCCCTCTATATGGTCTAATTCACACCATAATCTAATACACACAATATAAAGTGTATTCATAATCTTATCTATTTCATTGTCTTCTTGATGTTTCTAGGTAGAGATCTGAAAGTAATCTAAAATGTAATGTAGGTCCAAAAAAAAAAAAAAAAAAAAAGAAGAAAGATAATTATCTCAGCAAAATCCACTCCAGAAACCTAGGGGTTAATCCTGACTTCTCCCTTTCTTGGATCCCAAAGTCAATCAATAACCAAGTCCTGTCAATTTTACCTCCTAAATCTCTCCAATCCATATATCTTGCTCCTCTCCTGACCATTCTCAGAAATAGAGTCAAAGGCCGGGCGTGGTGGCTCACAGCTGTAATCCCAGCACTTTGGGAGGCCAGGACAGGCAGAACACTTGAGGTTAGGAGTTCAAGACCAGCCTGGGCAACATGGAGAAACCCCATCTTTACTAAAAATACAAAAAAAAAAAAAAAAAAAAAAAAGCAAATTAGCCGGGCATGGTGGTGCGTGCCTGTAACTCCAACTACTCGAGAGGCTGAGGCAGGAGAACTGCTTGAACCTGGGAGGCGGAGGTTGCAGTGAGCCAAGATTGCACCACTACACTCCAGCCTGGGTGACAAAGCAAGGCTCTGTCTGAAAAGAAAAGAAAAGAAAAAGAAAAAGAAATAGATTCAAAATGATCTTTTGGAGTCACAAACCTGATCATGCCATCTCACAGCCCTCCCCATTAAAACACTTCAATGGGCCAGGCACAGTGACTCACACCTGTAATCCTAGCACTTTGGGAGGCTGAGGCGGGTGGATCACGAGGTCAGGGGATCGAGACCATCCTGGCTAACACAGTGAAACCCTGTCTCTATTAAAAATACAAAAAATTCGCCGGGAGTGGCCACGGGCGCCTGTAGTCACAGCTACTCCAAAGGCTGAGGCAGAAGAATGGCGTGAATCCGGGAGGCGGAGCTTGCAGTGAGCCGAGATCAAGCCACTACACTCCAGCCTGGGTGACAGAGAGACTCCGTCTCAAAAAACAAACAAAGAAACAAACAAAAAACACTTCAATGGCCGGGAGTGGTGGCTCATGCCTGTAATTCCAGCACTTTGGGAGGCCGAGGTGGGCGAATCAACTGAGGTGAGGAGTTCAAGACCAGCCTGGCCAACATGGTGAAACCTCGTCTCTACTAAAAATACAAAAATTAGCTGGGCGTGGTGGTGGGCACCTGTAGTCCTAGCCACTCGGGAGGCTGATGCAGAAGAATCACTTGAACCTGGGGAGGCGGAGGTTGCAGTGAGCAGAGATGGTGCCACTGTACTCCAGCCTGGGCAACAGAGCCAGACTCCCTCTCAAAACAAAAAAACAAAAAAACCCAAACATCAATGGCTTCCCAATCCTTTTATTATAAGGACCATAAGGTCTTCTATGGTGTGCAGCCTAATAACCTCTCTTGTCATTTATTTACCATTGTATTCTCAGCACCTTGCACAGTGCTTGGCAAATAGGAGTTCAATAAACATCTGTCAAGCTGAAATGAACTAGAAGAGTGACTTTTTAAATAGCACTGAAGCTCTTAGAGCCTCAATTTCATTACCTGTAAAAGAGCAGTAAATAGTTCAATTATCTGTACATTATTTTCTTATTCTAAAGTTCTACAACTTTTACATGTTCTAGGGTAGAACTACCAAAACAAATTGAAAAATGTTTACTACATCAGGTTTTGATTTTCTCATTCCCTAAATCTTACTTCCTCTAAAAGCTAGCAGATCCATCTTTTTCCCCCTAGGGAGGGGACAGTTGTTCACAACCATCTTGCCTGTCTGTCATAATTGTATCACCTGCGAGAATGCTCCCTCTGCTGGGCCTGACCTGTGAAGGATCTAGATCATAGCCCCATCACAGAATCTCCCAGGACTCCCGCAATCTCTTTCCCCAAGAAAAATGGCCTCTGCGCTTTAGTGTATCTCTTTCCCCAGGCTTTATATCCCAGACTTAGTATGAGATTCCGATATGTCCAACAAATATTCCTGATCTCTAAAAATTATTTCAGCTTTGCATACCTGGGGACAATTCCTGCGTCTCAAACTTTCCAAAGACGGCCCATCTCTAAAGCTAATTCATATTAACCTGAAGCCCAGAGATGGCTGCTGGTACCATCCTTCTCTCAGGCAGGGTCGGAATCATTTTAGGTATCTCTTCTCTCATTCTCTATGTTCTATCAGTCATCCTACATCTATTCATTTTCCTCCATCTTTGTTGTTACCCTCCTGATAAGCTTCAATTTTAGAACAAACTCCTGACTGGTTTTACTGCATCCAGACCCTCCTCTCCTCATCTACTACTATCAGGCAAACTTTCAAAAACACTGGCTTTATTCTTGTCCCATACAAATACTTTTATTTGTAATTTTTCTATAAGGCAAAGGCCAAGCTCTCCAATTTGGCACCTAAAGCATTCCATTTTCTGGCCTCCCTTTATCTAGATCTCCCACTATTTCTCAGTATAAACCTACTCTTGCTAACTTACTGTTTTCCGAATATAAGCCATTCATTATCATCTCTGTTGGAGACAACAGTGACTTCCCTGTTGCTAAATCCAGCATTTGTTTCTCAGTCCTCATGTTTTTAGGTCTGGGCAGCACTGACTCAGCTGGTCACTCTCTCCTCTTTGAAGCACTTTACTTGGCTCCCAGGCCACTACACTCCACTGGTTTTCTTCCTACCTCACCTCACTGTTTGCATTTCATCTTATCTTCTGACTTTTAAATATTTAGTCTCCCCAAGGTTCAGTCTCTGGGCCTCTTTCTCTCTGTCTTTTAAATTTACATTCACTTCCTTGGTATGTTGTCCAGTTTCAGGACTTTATATGTTTTACTCAACTGAACTCCGAGTCCTATATTAAATTGCCTAACTTAGCCTCACCACTTCAATGTCTTAAAGAATCTTAAATTTAACAGGTCTAAAACCAAGTTCCTACCCTCCACCCCCAAGCCCATCTCCCAACAAAACATGCTCCATCCACTATTTTGCTTGTCAGGTGAGGCCAATTCCATACTTAGCTGGGGCCAAAAACCTGGAGAGCCTTAACTCCTCTCTCTCACATCACAACTATCTATAAAACTTGATCATTTTTCACCACTTTCGCTGGTCATCATCATCTTTCACTTTCTTTACGTGGCTTTCAGAAGACGATAACCCCATAACTAGCCACCTGACTTCTTGCTTCTACTGCATCCCTTACAGTCTATTCCTAATAAAGCAGTGAAAGTAGTACTGAAAAAAAATGGAAGCCCAATGTCACAACCCTGCTCCAAACCCTCCAGTGGTTCCTTATCTCCCACAGAACAAAAGCCAGCCTCTCCCAGATGGCCCACAGGATCTGGCTCCCCATTCTTTTCTGATCACCACCTACACTGCATGTCCTACCACTTTCCTCTTTTTCACTCAGCTCCAGCCACAGTGGCCTCCAGGAGAAGGACAAGAATGCCTTATCTCATCACCCACTACACACACACACACACACACACACACACACACACGCACACATATATACAGGCATACACACCCCAGAATATTTTCACTTTTGATCCTTCTTCCTGGAAATGTTTACTAGAGGTCTGCATAGCTTGTGCCCTCACCTCCTTTAAATCTTTTCTCAAATGATGCCTTCTCCAAGAGGCCTTCCTTGACCACTTATTTATTTACTTACTTTATTTTATTTTTATTTGAGATGGAGTTTCGCTCTTGTTGCCCAGGCTGGCGCAATCTCAGCTCACTGCAACCTCCGCCTCCTGGGTTCAAGCGATTCTCCTGCCTCAGCCTCCCGAGTAGCTGGGATTACAGTCATGCGCCACCATACCCGGCTAATTTTATATTTTTAGTAGAGACGGGGTTTCTCCGTGTTGGTCAGGCTGGTCTTGAACTCCCGACCTCAGGTGATTTACCTGCCTCAGCCTCCCAAAGTGCTGGGATTACAGGTGTGAGCCAACGCGCCCGGCCTTAGTTAATTTATTTTTTGAGACAGGGTCTTGCTCTACCACCCAGGCTGCAGTGTAGTGGCATAATCACGGCTCACTGCAGCCTTGACTTCCTGGGCTCAAGCAATCTTCCCGCCTCAGCCTCTCAAGTAGCTAGAACCACAGGTACGCACCACCATGTTCAGCTAATTTTATTTTTAAAAAATTATCTGTAGAGACAGGGTCTCACTACGTTGCCCAGGCTGGTCTCGAATTCCTGGGCTCAAATAATCCTTCCACCTTGGCCTCCCAAAGTGCTGGGATTACAGGCATGAGCCACGGCTAGCGTCTACAACAGTACCTGGCACACAGTAAGATCTCAGTAAATAAATATTGGGTGAATGGATCTCTACACCTTTGTTCATGCTATCCTCTTCACTGGAAATGTCTATTTAAATGCTATGCATCTTTCAGAACATGGGGTTTAAATTAGGGAAGGTAAGCAGCACAGAGAAAGAAATGCAGCCCCAAGATAGATGAAAATAAAGAGGCACAGCACATGTTTGTTTTAAAGTGGTTTGAGTGTCCAAGCCAGATAAAGTACTGAAAATCCTCAGTACTGAAAGACATTTCAGATGAGCCTCAGAGCCAAGTCAAAGAAAGTGTGAGCAGGTATAGAAAAGACTGGAGACTGGATAATATCCTGACTTTCAAAAGAAAAAAAAGGCGAAAAAGGATTCCTCAATTCCTCAATCTACACATAAGTAATATTCTAGAATAAATTATTAACTAGAAGTTTGTGAGCATTTAGGAAAAAATAAGGTGATTCTTAAGAGACCTAAAAGGATTTCAGTAAAGATAGGCTCAAACTACTATGATTTTCTTTTTTGACAGGGTTACTAAATTGGAAGGCTGGAGAATGACTGTGAATATAGCATTTCTGGATTTTTTATCAAAGACTAACAAAATCTCCCATGATTTCATTACAGATAAGAAGTATGTAGATAGATCAGGTGAAATGTTGGTTATATCATTGAAGTGTTCTGTTTCTTCCCAGTTGGTGGAAGGAACATATTTTACAGCTGATGATTAGAAGCTTGATGAAAATCTGCAGGAACATTTTGCAAGAAGAGTTAGACTTTGGTTTTAAACATTTTCACAACAACTTTTAGCCATTTGGATGAAGCCAGAAGGCAAAGCTGCCATGTCTGTTCAGCAGAGGAGGCTGAGAGGGATGACAGATGGAAAGTCACATCAGGACTCAAGATAATCTCATGGGATCATCATGGCTTTTTTATGGCTTCTAAATTCTGTATCAAAACAAATGTAATAGGGTAAACGTCACCTATACCTGGGTTGTAAAAGGCTGCTCTATCAGTAGGAAGCATAGGGAAGACCTGAACTGGTTTTAGGTGATGACAAGTTCAGTATAAGCAGTGGGAAGCTGCCGTAGTAGGAAGACAGTGTAATCCGAGCATGCTTCTGTCGGAGTTGAGGATTTCTATAGTGGCTGGCCGCATCAGACCCCATCTGCAGTAGTGTGCCCGTGGAAAGCTATCCGGACATCAAGTGGCCTTTCAGCAATACTGATCTAGGGAACCACTGAAGAAAGGGAGGATTTTTGACTTGCAAAGTAGATTACAGAGAGAGCGTGTAAAGATTTCCAAATAAATGTCTGGCTGTCAATGGCAGTTTCTCAAAAAGATCAAAGGAGATGCTCCAGGGAAGGGAGACGATAAGCACAGACAGTTCCCAGGGTGATGCGTTTCCCTGGAAGCCGGACTGGACCCCAGGGCTCCAACGCAGGTGGAGAGGTTGGGCCTCGCCAAAAGAGATTCTGGGAAACTCCAGGACTTCCAGGAGTCCGAGCGCTCGAGCGCTCACACACGCGCCCGGGGGTGGCCCGGGCAGAGAGGGGGCGCCGTGTCTCCTGGCGCCCTTCGGCCACCGCGCGCCGCCGTCCCGGGGTCCCCAGACCCTGCGCGCCCAGCCTGCGCGGGACACACCCAGGCGCCGCCTCCCAGGGGCAGCCGCGTCCTTGCTGAACTCGGAACTCGCTGGCCGGCGGCGCCAGCGTTGGAATCGCCCCAGGGCCTGGGAGTGGCCTCGCGAGGCCGGCGCGCGCCCCGGGCCGAGGAATCTGCCTGCCCAGCCAGGCGTCGGCCGCGAGAGAGCGGGACCCTCACTGGTCCCCATTTCAGGTACTCCCTTGGGGCACCTTTCGTGGTCCCACAAGATTTCCCAACAATCCAGCTTCGCAACGGCCTCCATATTTTCCCGCGCGTCTCGATCCCCGGCTCCTCCCGTGCCCCGGACCTGCTCAGATGTCTCCCAAGGCTATTCATCACGGAGCACCCCAATCCCGGCCCGCTCCGCCCGGTGTCCGCGGCCCCTCACCTGTAGAAGGCCGCGTTGACCCTCTTTTCGCTGGGGAAGCCCAGCATCCCGCAGACCACGTGGCTGTTGTGGGCGCTCCAGCCTTTGTCGCACACTTGCGACCAGCCGTCAGGAAGCCTGACTTCCACCAGCCCCTCCGTCACGGGCAGGGGTCGTCTGCCCCACCCAACGGCGGGTCGAATTCGCACCTCCTCCACTTGCAGGTGATGCTCTACCTGGGGGCGGGGCCACAAGCAGGGAAAGAATCCCAGTGGCACCTTTCCTGTCCTGCCACTCTTAAGGAACCCTGCTTGGTGCGCCTGCTGTAAACCCAGTGGCCAGATGGGCCCGAGGCGGCACTGAGAGAGCGGCCACAATGGCCGCAGTCCTCGGTGTGGACTCTCTTGCAGCCAGCAGCGCGGGGGGATATGCTTGTTCCCAGAGAGGATTCAGGGCACTAGGAAGGAGCACCTCCCTGTGCCTGGAGCAGGAGGGCGCACTTCAGAGAGGAAATGGCTTTGGAGGAGGAGAAAGTCAGAAGGAAGATGTCTCAGGAAAGCAGGAACCTTTGAGAAGGGGAGCACCAGGTGCCCCAGGGGTGACTAGGGATCAAGCTGGAGAGGCTCATGCCAGGTGTAGCCCCTTGAATGCGAATGCTAAAAACCCTGTTGGATTTTACAGCATCTGGGAGCTCTATCATTTGCTTTTCCAAGCCTCCCACCAATCCAAATGATCCCCCAGTGGTAACTACTTTCTAATGTCTCCCCTAACCACCCCACAGTCCTCTTGGCTATCCTGGGTGGTATGTGTGTGTATGTCTAGGAAGTGCAGACCTCAATGACATTGGAGTCTGAGAAGCCAGGGAGGCGCTGGTCCTTGCAGATGACTCCAGCATCCTCATCGTGCGTACAGTCACTGTTCCCCCAGCCCCGGGAGGCACATTCAGTCACACTCTGCTCGGTCCCACTGCAGCTCAGGTTGTCCAGCCAGATGCGGCCTGTGGAAGGGGAGACGAAGGGACAGAGAAGCTTGGGGAGGGAGGATGGGGGAGTAATGGGGATGTTGGAAAGAGTGAGTGCTGATGCCTCCCACCTGGCCATGATGATCCCATCTTTCTGGTATGATAACGGGTGGAGAAGGGACAGGGGACCCTGGCAGGGAATAGGAAGGGGGCATAAGATTGAGGGAAGTTTGGTGTGATCTGGGGGTGCTCAAGAACCTGATAGGGTGAATAAAAAAACCAAGAATCAACCCTGATGTTCTGATTAGTCTCTACCCATTCAATGATAGCTACAATTAATCAGGTACCTACTGCGTGCCAGGTTTTCTATCATGGTGTGCACATATGTGATCATTCTTAGAACAGAGCTGCCAGAACACCGTTTTATATAAAGAAACTGAAGTTTAGAGAAGCTAAGTAAATTGCTTAAGACCACACAGCCAATACATGGGGGCTTAGGAGTTTGATCTATCTATGAGGCTTGGACATCCAAGATCCTTTCATCACATCCTTGCATTCTCTTCTGCGCTCGCCCTGTCTGTGCTGCCCTTGTTCTTCTCTCTGTCCGAAACCCGATTTTTTTTTTTTTTTTTTTGAGACGGAGTCTCGCTCTGTCGCCTGGGCTGGAGTGCAGTGGCCAGATCTCAGCTCACTGCAAGCTCCGCCTCCTGGGTTTACGCCATTCTCCTGCCTCAGCCTCCTGAGTAGCTGGAACTATAGGCGCCTGCCACCTTGCCTGGCTAGTTTTTTGTATTTTTTAGTAGAGACGGGGTTTCACCGTGTTAGCCAGGATGGTCTCGATCTCCCGACCTCATGATCTGCTTGACTCGGCCTCCCAAAGTGCTGGGATTACAGGCTTGAGCCACCGCGCCCAGCCCTGATTTTTTTTTTTTTTTTTTTTTTTTTTTAAGA